>NW_024420915.1:0-6742 GCF_014898765.1 Herpailurus yagouaroundi
TGAAGAAATGAGAAGTGCTACTCCAGTGAGTACACAAATGGTAAACACACACACACACACACACACACACACACACACACACACACACAAAACCCCACCAGCCTTATTGCTGATATGAAGAAAGTTTAAGTGGCCTGGATAGAAAATCAAACCAGCCACAACATTCCTTTAAGCCAAAGCCTAATCCAGGAAAAGGCCCTAACTCTCTTCAACGCTATGAAGGCTGACAGGGGTGAGGAAGCTGCCAAAGAAAAGTCTGAAGCTAGCAGAAATTGATTTATGAGATTTAAAGAGAGAAACCATATTCATAAAATAAAGGTGCAAGGTAAAGCAACAAGTACTGATGTAGAAGCTGCAAAAAGTTATCCACAATCTAGCCCACATAATTAATGAAGGTGGCTACAGTAAACAACAGTTTTGCAATATAGACAAAACAGCCTTCTATTGGAAGAAGATGCCATCTAGGACTTTCATAGCTAGAGAGGAGAAGTCAATGCCTAGCTTTGGAAATATTAATTTGAAGACAATGTTGACTCACCATTCTGATGATCCCTGGGCCCTTAAGAATTATGTTAAGTGTACTCTGGCTATACTCTGTATTACTCGTTATTTTAAGCCCACTCCTGAGGCCTGCTCAGAAAAGAAAAGATTCCTTTCAGAATATTACTGTTCATTAACAATGTATCTGATTACCCAAGACCAATGTACCTTATCATCCATCACTCCGATGGATATGTACTATAAGTTTAATGTCCGTGCCTGCTAACACATCATTCTGTAGCCCAGAGATCAAAGAGGAATGGCAAAGTTCAAGTCTTATTATTTAAGAAATACCATTCATAAGGCTACTGCTGACACTGACTGTGATTCCTCTTATGGATATGGGCAATGTAAATTGAAAACATTCTGGAAAAGATTCACCATTCTAGATGTCCCTGAGATCATTCATGATTCATGGGAAGAAGTCAAAATATCAACAGGAACAGGAATTTAGAAGTTGATTCTAATCCTCATGACTTTGAGGGGTTCATGACTTCATTGGAAGAAGTAACTGTGGGTGTGGTAGAAAGAGCAAGGAAACCAGAATTAGAAGTGGAGCCTGAAGATGTGACAGAATTGCTGCAATCTCATGATAAAACTGTAACAGCTAAGGAGTTGCTTCTTATGGATGAGCAACGAAAGTTGTTTCTTGAGATGGAATCTACTCCTGGTGAAGATGCTATGAAGATTGTTGAAAGGACAACAAAACATTTAGAATATTATATGAAAATTAATTGATAAAGCAGTGGCAAGGTTGAGAAGATTGACTCCAATTATGAAAGAAGTTCTACTGTAGATAAAAAGCTATCAGGGGCGCCTGGGTGGCGCAGTCGGTTGGGCGTCCGACTTCAGCCAGGTCACGATCTCGCGGTCCGTGAGTTCGAGCCCCGCGTCAGGCTCTGGGCTGATGGCTCGGAGCCTGGAGCCTGTTTCCGATTCTGTGTCTCCCTCTCTCTCTGCCCCTCCCCCGTTCATGCTCTGTCTCTCTCTGTCTCAAAAATAAATAAACGTTGAAAAAAAAAAATTAAAAAAAAAAAAAAGCTATCAAACAGCATCACATGCTACACAGAAGTCATTCATGAAAGAAAGACAACTGATGCAGCATATTTCACTGTTGCCTTATTTTAAGAAATTGCCACAGTCATTTCAAACCTTAACAACCACCCCCTGATCAGTCAGTAGCCATCAACATCAGGTGAGACCCTCCACCAGCTAAAAGATTAGGACTTGCTGAAAACTCAAATGATAGTTAGCATTTTTTAGCAATCAATATATTTTAATTAAAGTGTGTACACAGCTCTTTTAGACATAATGCTATTGCATAGTTAAAAGACTATAGTATGGTGCAAACATAACTTTTATATGCACTGGGAAATTTAAAAAATTAACTTGACTCACTTTACTGCAACATTCACTTAAACAAAAATTTTTTTAATGTTTACCTATTTTTGGGAGAGAGGCAGAGCATGAGCAGGGAAAGGGCAGAGAGAGAGGGAGACACAGAATCTGAAGCAGGTCCCAGGCTCTGAGCTGTCAGCACAGAGCCTGATGCAGGTCTCAAACCCATGAACCATGAGATCATGACCTGTGCCAAAGTTGGAGGTTTAACTAACTGAGCCACCCTGTAGCCCCTAGGTGTAAAAAATCTTTAACCAAATGTTAACAAATAGAATTCAGCAATATATAAAAAGAATTATATATCATGACTAACTGGAAATTATTATGTGGATGAGTGGCTGGCTCAATATTAAAAAAAGAAAACTATCAGTGGTTTAACATGCAAAGTATCAATAGAAAATCTGACAATGTAACCTAACAGGTTAAAGAAACTCACAGAATTTCTATACAGAACAAACATTTGACAAAATTCAACATCCATTCATATTTTAATAATTCTCAGAAAAACAGACAAAGAAGGGAACTTCCTCAACTTGATAGAGAGCATCTTCAAAGAAACCTACTGCTAACATGATACTTAGGGTGAAAAACTAAGATTCAGAATAAAGGGGGTCCACACTCATCACTCTTACTCAAGTATAAAAATAAATTCTAATCATTGCAGTAAGCAAAACTAATGAATGAAGATCAGAAATAAAGAAATTGTCTACAGTTGCAGATGACAGAATTGTATACAGAGAAAATCTCAAGGAACCTAAAGAAAACTCTAAGACCTAAGTGAGTTCAACAAGGTCACACGAAAAAACACTTTTTGTATTTTTTTTAATTCATAAAAAATGTTTATTTGTATTTGAGAGACAGAGTGCAAATGGGGGAGAGAGAGAAAGAGAGAAAGACAAAAAGTCTGAAGCACGCTCAATGCTTGAGCTGTCAACACAGAGCCCTATGCGGGGCTCAAACCCAGGAACCATGAGATCATGACCTGAGCTGAAGTTGGACGCTTAACCAAGTGAGCCACCCAGGCGCCCTTACACTTTTTTTGTATTTTTACATATTAGTAATTCACATGTGATCCCCAAATTTAAAAAAAGAATTCCACATACAATTGTAAAAAAATATATAGGACTTGTATGCTGAAAACTACACACCACTGATGAATAAATTCAAAGAATATCTAAATAAAGATTATAACAATTTTTCATGAATTGGAAGCTCATCACAGTAAAGATATTATTTTTCTCCAACTTGATACACTGGCATAACTAATTCCTATCAAAATCGCAGCAAGATTTCTTGTAGACAACTGTATTCTAAAATTTATATAGAAAGAGAAAATAATTAGAATAGTGAAAATTATTTTCAAAAAGAAGAAAGAAGATGTGGAAATAAGTTTACATGGTTTCAAAATTTATCATATAGCATATATTTATATGTATGTTTTCATTTATATGTACTTATGTATACACATGTGTATATGTGTGTATGTCTATGTATATAAATGTAATTACTATAGTAATATATGTAGTAGTTAAGACTGTGTGGCATTAGTGGAAAAAGAAACACATAGATCACTGGAACAGAAGAAAGAACCCAGAAATAGACCCACACAAATATGTCCAACTGATTCTGTCAAATTATAAAAACAATTTGGTAAAGAACACTTTCTAGAAATGGTGCTAGAGCAAATGGATATCCATAAATGTAATGAGAAGGAGGAAGAGGGAAGAAGGGGGAGGAGAAGAAGGAGAAGGAAAGGATGAGGAAGAGGAGGAGGAGAAGAAGGAGAAGAAGAAGGAGAGGAAGTGAAAGGAGAAGAAGAACCTTCCAGGCACACTGGTTTCAGAGATCATAGCCTTAATATAAACACCTCTTTCATATTTGCACATGAAATGACTATTTACCAATAACACTCACAAACCCAATGTAATAAACTCTAAAAGCCAGAATTACAAATATTATTCTAGATCTAAGATTAAAAGAGTTTACAACTGGTTTCTGTCTCTTAGCCTCAAGGATGGCTATGACCAACTCAAAAAATTGTTAGGAGTATATTCACAGTGGTTCCAAGATACAAATCTCCACTAAGGATTTGTACTGGACCAAGCATCTGCACCTCACTGTTGAAATTATTTACCAAGTAGTAAAGAATCTATATTGATAAGATGCAGCTCATTGGAGAATGAGCTCTACTCCTGTATACCTAAAGAGGCTACACAATAAGCTGTATAAAAGTTGAAAGGCCCCTGGGGGTGCCTGGGTGGATCAGTTAGTTAAGAATATGACTCTTGATTTCATCTCAGATCATGATCTCACAGTTGGTGGGACTGAGCTTCACGTTGGGCTCTGCACTGACAGTATGGGGCCTGCTTGGGATTCTCTCCCTCTCTCTCTGCCCCTACCGTAAATGCACACATGCTCTTTCTCTTTCAAAATAAATAAATAACCTTAAGAAAAAGAAAACTTCAAGGGCCCCTGGAACTGATGGCTTCCCTAAGTTGAGATGGTCTGCCCACACAGCCTTATCTCCCAATGTCCAAGAATATATCAAGTGTGAAGTAGGTGAGATACTAGAAACTGTACCTGAAAATCATAAAACCTCTTCTATCTTGTTGTGCATGCTGTTTCTTATCTATTGGTATGTTTCCTAATATTAAATTGACTTAAAGCTGCATGAAACCCATTGTGTCTTGTGATTTTGGTTGCTGCTCCAAATCCAGACCACTGCTGCAGAATAGGCAGGCATGAGAAAAAAACAATTCATTTCTTACATGCCTGAAATAACCAGTTGGAAGGTATATTACAGAATAGCATCCTTAAACAAAAAAAAAAAAAGTACACAACAATGCTAGAAAAAAAATGTACACCAATATTTAGTGATGTCAAAGGTGAAATGAGATAAGCATTTTCTAACTCTTATTTGACAGGAATCTAATAGAATATACTCTTTCTAGGGGAAAAAGTTGATATACATTAAAATGAAACTTTAAAATACTCCTCTCCTTTTTTGTTCTTTTTTTTTTTTTTTCTTTCAGAGAGAGAGCACAACTGGGGAAGAGGCAGAGAGAGGACTAAAAGAATGCCAAGCAAGCTTCACACTGTCAGCCCTAAGCCATGATGGCGCCAAAGCCACAAATTACGACATCATGAACTGAGCCCAAATGAAGAGCCAGGCACCTAACTGCCTGAGCCACCCGGGCACCCTTAAAACACTCCTGTCTTTTTAACCATTCAGTTCATTTCTAAGAAGGTATCATAATGAAATACTCAGGGCCTAGACAAATATATACAAACCACACTACTCACCACATTGTTAGAATTTTAAAAAAGATTTCTAGAAAGGTAAATAAACATGACTTACTTTTAACAGTCATTATAAAATAATGTTTTTAAAGAACGTTAAATAGCTTAAGGTAAGATTAAAGATAGAAAACTAAAGGGGGAAAAAGCAGAATTCAAGACTGTACACAGCATAATTGTGCTATACATACACCATTTAAGCATGTATGTTGAAAATAAACTAAAATATCAACCATTTTCTTTCAGGAAGTAAGATTATGGCTCATTTTTGTTTTCTCTGTACACCACTAAAATCTAATCTCCATGAGAGCAAAAGTATAGCTGTCTTGTTCACTGCTGTATTTTAGAATGCCTCATAAAATACTAAGTGCTAAAGAAATATGTCTTGATAGACTACTTCCTCCATTCTCTAAAATGGGTATTTATTACTTTCTCTTATGGCATTTTTAATCATTATTTTTTAATGTGCATAGGTATTTAGAATCTGTACTTGAGTACAATCTATTCACTAATTTGTAAATGGGCAACTTTCTGTATATGGAAATTTATGCATCACATAATTCTAATCCAAAAAATGTTGCTTCCAATCTCATGTCTGTATACCTAAACATTGAACTTTTATTTAGTTATTTCTTTTCCTCAAAAAAAAAGAGAGTACATATGAAGTATATTTCCAAAAATTTTTGACTTTATATTTTGTCCCTTATTCTCAATTTCTGCACAAACAATATATAGTTACATAAAGAATAAAATTCAGGGGGATAAACATGGGCCTCATTATTGAAATGTTTTCATAAGACTTCTTCGTTAATACACACAAATTTAAAATATACGTGAAATGAAGTTCCGACTGATTATCAGGGTTACATAATAAATAGAAGGTCTTGATCAAAATTTCATTCAGTAATACATGTGGAACTTTGGATTCTCCAGGGAAATACTTGGTCCAAACAACAGCTGTTTGACAACTCTTTGACTGAAATACTGAAAGCCAGTTCAAACTAGTTTCAGCAAAAAGGAAATGTAATAATTTACTGAATCAGGTGCCATGGTACATATGATGTCTGGCACAGGAAAATCCATGGGCTCAAACAATATTATCAGGGCCATCGTTCTTGCTCAATTTCATAATTCTATTACTCTACCTACCTACATTGTGCATGCAGCTATCCACACAAGGTAGTCCATATAGCCACCCTCAAGCCAACCATATCCTTCCAGCTTAACATCCCTGGCTTAACATTTCCAGAAAAAGAATTTCACTCTCCATCTATATATCAACCTTATGGAATTCCCTACTTACCCTTACCCGAAGTTGGTCAAACTCAAGGTTTAAGACAATCCTCTAGACTGCCAAATCTGCTCTAAACTTCTGACACCAACACCAATGATCAAGCCAAAGTGCAAAATCAGAGGGAACAGTCCAAAGACTGCTTTTTAGACATCAGTCACAAGTTCAAGGATCCCAAAAGACTAGCCTCACTTCAGATCAGCTGCATACAAATTC
>NW_024420916.1:0-1827 GCF_014898765.1 Herpailurus yagouaroundi
GAAAACAAATATTTATTGAGTGATGACCATATGGCTAACATTGGACTAAATGATATCAAATACAAAAGAAAATGTTAACATTTCTATGAAGAGGGAACTACAGACAGGGCACACATAAGAGGCAATTAATAAGCAACACATATTCTACAGGATTGGCAAGGTGAACAGTTTGTGGTTATGGACCCCTTCAAAATCTGTTTAGAAGAATAATGTATGGTCACACAAAATTTGTATGAGATTTTGAGGGGTGCAACCAAGAACCCCTAAAATAGAGAACAGGACAATAATTTTAGGTCATCATTTCTTCATTATTTATTCAGAGAAGTCTTAGCTAAGGACACTTATTACTTTCCTGTTCTTTCATAGCACCATTTATCATGGTTATAAATCAGCATTTATTTGTGTGATTATTTGCTGAACATCTGTATCCTTAACTTGACTGTAAGCTCCATGGAGTCAGAAATATCCTTACCCATTGTTTCATTCTCCATGATGAGCACAGTTCTGGGGCCTAGTAATCACATAAATATCTGTTGAATAAGTCAACAAATGAATGAAGATATGACATTAAATACAGAAGTTGGAGAATACAGCTAGAGTTATGTGTGCTAGAATTGTCAAAGCAAATTTCATGGGGGAGACAGCACCAGTTCAAATCAGTTTTGTTGAGCACATGGCATGGGTAGGGTTCGGCTATACATGGGGTGGGAGTGATATCTAGAGTTTGTGAAAGGTAGGAAGTTTTGATAGTCACAGAGGTCACTTGGAAATGGCAGGCTTAAAGAGTTCTGTGGGAAATACAGTGGATGAGAAAACTAGCTCCCCCGCCAGATGATGGATAATTGCAGAAAACATGGTGGGACCAAGTTCTGAACTGTTTTGACCAAGATGTCAGAAAGGCTGGATTCTTCATAAGCAGACCTTATGATGAGGTTTTGTGTGCAGGTGATTTCTTAAGGAAGTCCTCCCAGATGAAATGAGTAAGGGAGTGAAAGGAAGGAGCAAAAGCCAAGCAAGGGTATGTGTGTTTTTAGGTAAAGGCCCTGTCTTAGTCTGGTTTTGCCAGGGGGTCCCAAAGTGTAATTACACCCAGAGTATGTCTGGATCCGTAGGCATCATGGTCTCACATTGCTTAGGCATTGACTAAGGGTTACCCCAGGAGATATAAATCTTCAGGCCCTTTCTGTTTTCTTTGCAGGAGCAAGGATGCATCAGCTCTAGTCACACAAGGGCGGTCATCAGAAGAGTAGCATGTACCGATGGCCATTAGAAACAAGTCACTCTGGGGCGCCTGGGTGGTTCAGGCAGTGAAGCATCCAACTTTTGATTTTGGTTCAGGTCATGATATCACTAGTTCCTGAGTTTGAACCCTGCCTCTGGCTCCTTCAGCTGACAGTGCAGAGCCTGCTTGGGATTCTCTCTCCTTCTTTCTCTCTACCTTTTCTGCACACAGTCTCACTCTCAAAATAAATAAACTTAAAGAGAAAAAAAACAACAACAACAAATCACACTGAAGTATGGGATGGGCATATAGAATGGAAAGGGAAAGAATCTGAGCATATTACCTGCAGGGTCTGCTACAGGAGTTCTAGTTTGACTTCATAGGCAGTAGAGATTCATCACAGTGGTTCCCAGACCTGGCTGTCCATTAAAAACACCCGAGAAACCTTTAAAGAAAATTTAAGGACAGGGCTCCGTCCCAGGTGCATTAAATCAGAACCTTTTTAGGTAGAACTTGGGCATCAATGCTTTTAAAAGCTCCTCCTCTGGGATCATAGGATTGACTGGAGTATAGGCTCATGGGCAAGGGTGTGGCAGGATGTAAGT
>NW_024420917.1:0-2007 GCF_014898765.1 Herpailurus yagouaroundi
ACACTTTATTTTTGAAAGTCTGAGTTCTGTGGAAATACTCAGGCTAAGAACAGGAGGGGAAAACAAATAATTTGTTAAGTGATGACCATATGGCTAACATTATACTAAATGATACGAAATAGAAAAAAAAAAGTCAACATTTCTATTAACAGGGACCTCCAGACAGGGCATTCATAGGAGGCAATTAATAAACAACACATGTTTCGTATAGGATTGGCATAATGCAAAAATTGTGGTTATGGACCCCTTGAAAAATCTATTATAAAAGTATTACATGGTCACACAAAATTTGTATGCAATTTTGGGGGGTGCAACCAAGAACCCCTACAATAGAGAACAGGACAATAATTTTAGGTCATCATTTCTTCACTATTTATTCAGAGAAATCTTAGCTAAGGACATTTATTACTTTCCTGTTCTTTCATAGCACCATTTATCTCACCTTAGATGTTCATGGTTATAAATTAGCATTTATTTGTGTGATTATTTGCTGAACATCTGTATCCTTAACTTGACTGTAAGCTCCATGGAGTCAGAAATATGCTTACTCATTGTTTTATTCTTCATGATGAGCACAGTCCCTGGGGCCTATAATCACATAAATACCTGTTGAATAAGTCAACAAATGAATGAGGATATGACATTAAATACAGAGGTTGGAGAATACAGCTAGAGTTATGTGTGCTAGAATTCTCAAAGTAAATTTCATGGGGGGAGACAGCACCAGTTCAAATCATTTTTATTGAGCACTTACCATAGGTAGGGCCTTGGGCTATGCATGGGGTGGGAGTGATATCTAGAGTTTGTTTGTGAAAGGTAGGAAGTTTTGATACTCACAGAGGTCACTTGGGAAATAGCAGGGAAACTTAAAGAGTTCTGTGGGTAAATACAGTGGATGAGAAAACTAGCACCCCCGGTACATGATGGATAATTGCAGAAAACATGGTGGGACCAAGTTCTGAACTGTTTTGACCAAGATATAAGACAGGCTAGATTCTTCATAAGCAGACCTTGTGATGAGGTTTTGTGTGCAAGTGATTTCTTAAGAAAGTCCTCCCAGATGAAATGAGTAAGGGAGTTAAAGGAAGGAGAAAAAGCCAAGCAAGGGTATGTGTGTTTTTAGGTAAAGTCCCTGTCTTAGTCTGGTCCTGTGAGGCCGTTCCAAAGTGCAAATTATACTCAGAATATGCCCGGATCCATAGACATTTATACTCCCACATTACTTAGGCATTGATTAAGGGCTACCCCAAGGGATATAAATCCCCAACCCTGTTTTCTCTGCAGGAGCAAGGAGGCAGTAGCTTTAGTCACACGAGGGCCATTATCAGAGAGTAGCATGTGCTGATGGTCATTAGAAACAAATCACTCTGGGGCACCTGGGTGACTCAGGCAGTGAAGCATCCAACACTTGATTTTGGCTCAGGTCATGATATCACTAGTTCCTGAGTTTGAACCCTGCCTCTGGCTCCTTCAGCTGACAGCGCAGAGCCTGCTTGGGATTCTCTCTCTCTCCTTCTCTCTCTACCCCTCTGGCACTTACTCTCTCTCTCAAAATAAATAGATTAACTGAAAGAAAAAAAATCACACTGAAGCATGGGATGGGCATATAGAAAGGAATGGGAAAGAATCTGAGCATATTACCTGTGGGGTCTGCTACAGGAGTTCTAGTTTGACTTCATAGGCAGTAGAGATTCATCACAGTGGTTCCCAGACCTGGCTGTCCATTAAAAACACCTGAGAAACCTTTAAAGAAAATTTAATGACTGGGTTCCGCCTGAGATGAATTAAATCAGAACCTTTTTAGGTAGAACTTGGGCATCAATGCTTTTAAAAGCACCTCCTCTGGGACCAAAGAATTGACTGGAGTATAGGCTCATGGGCAAGGGTGTGGCAGGATGTAAGTACTATGTTAGGGAGATAATTGGGCAGGGTTTTAAAGGCTAGAGTGAAGGGAGAAAAAAACCCCTGGAGACTAGAGTATTGGCAAAAGTTGATGATGTGGACTGC
>NW_024420918.1:0-18781 GCF_014898765.1 Herpailurus yagouaroundi
ACACACACACACACACACACACACACACACACACAAAACCCCACCAGCCTTATTGCTGATATGAAGAAAGTTTAAGTGGCCTGGATAGAAAACCAAACCAGCCACAACATTCGTTTAAGCCAAAGCCTAATCCAGGAAATGGCCCTAACTCTCTTCAATGATATGAAGACTGATAGGGGTGAGGAAGCTGCCAAAGAAAAGTCTGAAGCTAGCAGAGGCTGATTTATGAGATTTAAAGAGAGAAACCATATGCATAAAATAAAAGTTCAAGGTAGAGCAGCAAGTACTGATGTAGAAGCTGCAAAAAGTTATCCACAGGATCTAGCCAACATAATTAATGGTGGTGGCTACACTCAACAACAGATTTGTAATATGGACAAAACAGCCTTCTATTGGAAGAAGACACCATCGAGGACTTTCATAGCTAGAGAGAAGAAGTCAATGCCTAGCTTTGGAGATATTAATTTGCAGCCAATATTGAGTTACCATTCTGATGATCCTAGGGCCCTTAATAAGTATGTTAAATGTACTCTGCCTATTCTCTGTATTACTCATTATTTTAAGCCCACTGCTGAGACCTGCTCAGAAAAAAAAGATTTTTTACAAAATATTAGCGTTCATTGACAATGTACCTGGTCACACAGGACCAATGTATCTGGTATTCCATCACTCCAATGGATATCTATGACAAGATTAATGTTTCCATGCCTGCCAAGACATCATTCTATAGCCCGTGAATCAAGGAGCAATTTCAACTTTCAAGTCTTACTATTTAAGAAATACAGTTCATAATGCTATGGCTGCCACTGACTGGGATTCCTCTGATGGATCTGGGAAAGTAATTTGAAAACCTTCTGGAAAGGACTCACCACTCTAGATGTCCCTAAGATCATACATGGTTGATAGGAAGAAGTCAAAATATCAATAGGAACAGGAATTAGAAGAAGTTGTTCCAATCCTCATGACTTTGAGGGGTTCATGACTTCATTGGAAGAAGTACCTGTGGGTGTGTTAGAAAGAACAAGGGAACCAGATTTATAAGTGGAGCCTGAAGATGTGACTGAACTGCTGCAATCTCACGATAAAACTGTAACAGCTAAGTCGTTTCTTGAGATGGAATCTACTCCTGGTGAAGATGCTATGAAGATTGTTGAAATGACAACAAAACATTTAGAATATTATATAAATTTAGTTGATAAAGAAGTGGCAGAGTTTGATAAGATTGACTCCAATTATTAAAGAAGTTCTAGTATAGATAAAAAGCTATCAAACAGCATTCATGAAAGAAAGACAATTGATGTAGCAAAGTTCATTGTTGCCTTATTTTAAGAAATTGCCACAGACACCCCAACCCTTAGCAACCAGTACCCTGTTCAGTCAGCAGCCATCAACATCGGGTGAGACCCTCCACCAGCAAAAAGATTGTGACTCATTGAAAACTCAGATGACAGTTAGCATTTTTTACCAATTCAAGTACGTTTAATTAAGGAACATACATTGCTCTTTTAACAGACTATAGTATAGTGCAAAGATAACTTTTATATGCACTGGGAAGGAAAAAAATTTATTTGTCTCATTTTACTCCAATACTCACTTTTTTGTGGTAGTCCAGAACTGAGCCCACAATATCTTTGAAGTATGCCTATACCTCCCATTTAAAAAATCCTATTCTCAATTAGATTTTAAGTTTCCTGTGGTCAGGGAGCCACAGTTTGCAAATCTTCTCTATCCTCCTCAGCATCTCATTGTCTTATACAGACAATGCCTAGCAAATATTGCTTGCCTTGAATTATATTAATCCACAGAGATAAGTTGACAAGATAATTCCCTATCTAGAAGAGAGCTAGCAATGTAATTATCAAGAAGTCAGGGCTAAACAGTGGTCTATATTAAAGAGGGGAGATTTGATTCTCGTTCTGATCCCTTTAGCTATCCCTGTCTATTTTGCAGGTGGCGGATCAAGAGAAATCCTTCTCACATATGGAAAAACTGAAACACACAATTAAATTTCATACAAAATTAAGATTTAACAGGTATCAGAATATCAGTTATCCTATACATTTAGACAACTCATTTAATTTGTGACAGTGAGTTTTTATGTTTTTAAGCTTATTTATTTATTTATTTTGAGACAGACAGAAACAGCCCAAATAGGGGAGGGGCAGAGAGAGAAGGAGAGAGAAAGAACCCCAAGCAGGCTCTGCATTGCCAGCACAGAGCCTGATGCAGGGCTTGAACCCACAAAGCCACGAGATCATGACCTGAGCTAAAACCAAGAGTTAGGCACTTAACCAAATGAGCTACCCAGGTGCCCCAACAATGAATTTTTTAAAATAAGAATTGTTCATATATACAGAAAAACAAATGTTAATGTTGTTCCTTCTGAGATTTTGAAAAAATTTTTTAATATACTCAAAAATGGAATGCCCTAATGTTTTAAGGCAAACACTCTTCCTTGGCTCCCAAATGTTTTCAGAAATAACTTTTTCCTTGTTAATTTACAAATCTTGGCTGCATTTCCTGCTCATTTCAAACATGTGTTATATATGAAATGATGAGGGAGCATAAGGCAAGCTGACATGCCACAACCTACCCCACCGCCCTCCCCTTCCCTCCGCCCTACAGGTGGAGTATGTGTGGTATTCCTCAGGCACTCCTGACTGCCCAAGAACAAAGGAAGGGACAAAACAATGGTTTAACTGATTGAGTCTGTATCAGTTTACAAGTATCTTAGCAATATTACAAGAAAAAGGCAATCTTATCAATAGTCTAATCTCTAGGAACTCCCTACTATCTTAATTATAATGCTTTGCTTGAGGGAAAAACAACCTAGGTTTGACAATAGCTAGGCCTCCAGTAATCTGTAAATCCTCTTTAGCATATGGGGATGGCTTTAAGAAACTTCCTCTTGACTTTACTTCTCCCAACTCCACAGTATATAATCCATCACTCTTCACAACCCCAGTGCAGCTCTTTCTGCCCACGGGACCTGTTCCCATGCTTTATTAAAATCACTTTTTGCACCAAAGACATCTTCAAGAATTCTTTCTTGGCCATCATCTCCAAACCCCACCATTGCTCCAAAAACCACAACATGAAATAAGTTATTTTTCCGAGCCTAATTTTGGCAGGTGGGCATTTTGGAACTGGCATAGAAATATCTGGGGACAAACAAATAGGACAGCTTGAAGCTGCCACAACTTCATAACAATTTTCTCTTTTTCATCTATCTCCCGGTCCACAAAGGCAAAGGCAACAACGAGGGGTAAGTGGTCTGTAATAAAAATTTCAACATGAGGTAAAACACACCTTGAAGTTTTAGATCTGACCCTGTAACTTGCTTTCCAAAAGGAATCACTTCTAGATAGTAATAACTTTTTTCTAGGATAGAGGATGTAAAGTGAAATTAAGACCATGATAACCAGAGTAATCCAATTCCAATATTATCACTCTAGTTCCCTGAGATTTATAGTCAAATGAAATAAATGGGTAAAGCAATGTGAAATAATTCTTCTTAACCTTCCAAAATTTCACTGTACTGATAACATTTGGAAAACACCAGACATTTCCAAGTATATAAAATCTATTTTCTTCAGATCCTCTAACACTGATTTTGTGAAGAAGTACTTAGTACTCAATAGATAAAGAGAATACGATTGTATCACAGCTTTCTAGATCAGTACTTGAGGACCAAGACATACACTAAGTCACAAATGTTTTTTTCCCAATGAACATTCAAATTTATCATATAGGTAAATAGGAAGAACAGTTTGGAACATAAAAAGAAACCCAGTCTGGAGGCACGAAACAGGGTCTTAATCCCAATTCCATCCGTTTCGAAAATAGCGGATTGAATCCCATGGCCATGATTATTCACCCCTCCCTGTATCTATAACCTTTCAGTTGTTACTTTGCAGTTCATCAATAGCTAGAGTCTATTCTGTCAACCTTTGTGACTTGTGAAAGGAAGTGATATTTTGACAGTTCCAAACCTAAGCCTCCAAAGATATAGTACATTTTCTGCACTTGCTCTCCACACCCCTTTCACCACAAGAACATGCCTGGGCTAGCCTACTGGAGAATGGCACACATGGAACAGAGGTAAGTCTAATGACCCAGACATGAGAGAACAGGTCAAGGTTAGCAAAGTCACACACCAGTTCACAGCTGACCAAAGACACATGAACAAGCTTCACCAAGGTCAACCCAAATCAGTAAAAACCCTCAGCTGAATTACATACTTAGCGTTCTAAGCTTCTGGTTGCTATCTGAAACTTCTAAATATGGGAATTTAAAAAATTTTTTAATGCATCTATAACTAACCGATACCTACCTTTAGCTTTTTTAAGTAATTTTCTTATTTAACTGACATAATAGTATAGGTAATTTATAACAAGTACCTTTAAAGACTCTAGGTAAATTACTAGTAATAAATTAAGTGTTAGGAAAGTATTAAATTAAAAACCTGCAAATGCTTCATTGCTTATAATGATCTGCATGTTTCATCTATTGGAATTAAGTATTAAATTTAGGCCCAAATGCAAAAACTGGCTCTGTTACAGATCAGCAGATGGCACCTATTCAAATACCAAGAGGAGCTTGATTCACAGATTTGAAAAGGTTTAAAAACTCAGACAATAAAATTATTTTTGTATGTCCCTGATTTTTAAATGGAGAGATTATTTTAGCGACTTAAATCATTCACTTCAATTTTTAAAACCTTGTTTGCACTTAGACTTACTTTTAAATTTCCTTTAAGACTAGCTTAGTCTGGGAGATTTTAGTTCCAAGTGGCATTCGGCCGGCTGCCACTCCCTTCTCCTAAAATGCCTATAAGGAACCAAAGAAATAGATTAAATACAGTAACATTTAAAACTGACTACCATCTAAATTTGGGGGGAATTTCCTTTAACAATTAAACCAATGAAACTGAAATGAGCAGAGCAAGTAATGACTGATCCATGCATCACTCTGAAAACAAGGATGGCCCACATAGAGAATAAAAAAGTTTCTTTCTCATTCAGTCTGACCCTCTTGCTTGGAGGGTCATAATATATATAGCCATAATACCCTTTCCACTTCTCCTTCTTAACTTCTCAACATCTTTTTACATCCTGCAGCACCTAAAAAATAAGAGGACAGAGAAGTCAAAGCATACACGAGGATCAGAAGTCACATATTACATCCTGGTGGCATGATTCATAGTTTTATATGGTAGGGAGAAGAGACTGGAAGAGACTTTAAAAATTTCTTTTATGAAACTAATAAATACTCTATTAACTCAGATTGCCAGAGAATCAAATGTGGGGCTAAGAGGCAATACTATCATAGTTTAGCTAAAGCAACCAACTTAGGAGGCACCTGGGTGGCTCAATCAGTTGAGTGTCCAACTTCGGCTCAAGTCATGATCTTGCAGTTCATGAGTTCAAGCCTCACATTGGGTTCTGTGCTGACAGCTCCGAGCCTGGAGCTTGCTTCAGATTCTTTCTACCTCTCTCTCTACCCCTCCCCCATTCACACTCTGTCTCTCTGTCTCTCTGTCTTTGTCTCTGTCTCTCTCTCAAAAATAAATAAACATTAAAAAAAAAATTTAAAAACCCAACTTGTTAAATTCCTACAATCTAGACACTAGAATTTATACTAGAAATTCAGTATATCTACCCATCTTGCAGCTAGATATGGGTTCAGTCAACTCCCAAGTACACAATAAAAGAAATCTATCTTCATATATACTTTGTTGGTCGATACTAGATTAACGATCGGTATTATCTTTTAAGAAGCAGTTAAAAAAAAAAGAAAAGAACTATTGGAATAGACACGGTGGGCTTCCATTTCTGAGAATATGGAGCTGCTATGTAGAACTAAAGAAACTTGAATGTCTTTTATATAAAACAAATATAGAAGCACTCTGAAAAGTAGGGAAAAGATGTGATGATGGAAGGATGGATGTGAAGTAAGGATGTGAATGTGAGTTCCCCCGGTTTTCTCATCACCTCATATATCCTAAATTTGGCACCGAAAAATCTGAAAGCCAGAAAATGCCAAAGGGTACAGACTGGAAGAAAGAAAAAAAAAGAAAAGAAAAAAAAAAAAAGCCCCAAAAGAAACCTACTCTCTCTCTAGCAAAAGGACCAGGAAGGGATATCCTTATATGACACAAAACGTTTAGACAATAACAACTTTACTGCAGACAAACACCATATGCCATATGCTAAGAGGCATGTAAATTAAATAAAAATAATAACAATCGATACATGTCAACGCTGTGATAACACATATGTAAGAACTATTTGAAAAAAAACTTTTAAAGCTATCATACTACAGATTTGGACAAATGTATAATGACATGTACCTATTATTACTGCATCATAAGGAATATTTTAACTGCTGTAAAAATTATCTGTGTTCAATCTATACATATCTTACCACCCTCAACATTCTCTGGCAACCACGAAGGTTTGCAGTGTTTTTACAGTTTTGCCTTTTCCATAATGTCATATAGGCTGAATCATACAGTATGTATGTAGCCTTTCCAGGTTGGCTTTTTTTACTTAGTAATATGCATTTAAGTTTTTTCCATGTCTCTTCATGATTTTATAGTTCATATTTTTTAGTGTTGAAAAATATTCCATTGTATGGATGTACCATGGTTGATTTATCCATTCACCTACTGAAAGACATCTTGGTTGCCCCCAAGTTTTGGCACTTAGACTAAACTATTAAAATCATCAAAATCATCAATGTGGCAGTTATTTTGTGGACACAAATTTTCAACTCCCATGGGTAAATACCAAGAAGTGCAATTGCTGAATCATATTGCAAGAATATGTTTGGTTTTCACCTCACGCTGGTCAGAGTGGCTACAGTGAACAAATCAGGAGACTATAGATGCTGATGAGGATGTGGAGAAATGGGAATCCTCTGGCACTGTTCATGAGAATGCAAACTGGTGAAGTTGCTCTGGAAAACAGTGTGGAGTTTCCTCAAAAAATTAAAAATAGATCTACTCTATGACCCAGCAATAGCACTGCTAAGAATTTACCCAAGGTATACAGGAGTGCTGATGCATAGGGGCACTTGTACCCCCATGTTTATAGCAGCACTTTCAACAATAGCCAAATTATGGAAAGAGCCTAAATGTCCATCAACTGACAAATGGATAAAAAAGATGTGGTGTATGTATACAATGGAATACTAATTGGCAATGAAAAGGATAAAATCTGGCCATTTGCAGCAACATGGATGGAACTGGAGGGTATTATGCTAAGTGAAATAAGTCAGGCAGAGAAAGACAGATACAATGCTTTCACTTTTATGTGGATGCTGAGAAACTTAACAGAAGACCGTGGGGGAGGGGAGGGGGGGAATTACAGAGAGGGAGGGAGGCAAACCATAGGAGACTCTTAAACACTGAGAATAAACTGAGGGTTGATGGGGGGTGGGGGAGAGGAGAAAGTGGGTGATGGGCGTGGATGAGGGCACCTGTTGGGATGAGCACTGGGTGTTGTATGGAAACCAATTTGACAATAAATTATACTTAATATAAAAAAAGAATATGCTTGGTTTTGCAAGAAATTGCTAAACTGTATTCCAAAGTGGCTATATCATTTTGCATTCCCACTAGCAATGAATGAGAGCTCCTATTATTCTACATCCCTACTGGAATTTGGTTTTTGGATTTTGGCCATTCTAATAGGCTTATAGTAGTATCTCACAGTCATTTTAATTTGCATTTCTCTGATGACGTATGATGTGGTACATTTTTTTCATATGCTTACTTGCCATTTGTATAAACCCACAAAATGTACAACACCAAGAGTGAACCCTAATATAAGCCATGAACTTCGGGTGATTATGACGTGTCAGTGTAAATACACCAATTATAACAAATGCACCTCTCTGGTGGGGTATATAGATAATGGGAGAGACTATGCATGTATGAGAACAAGAGGTTTATGGAACTCTGTACCTTTTTCTCAATTTTGCTGTAAACCTAAACCTATCTTTGAAAAAAATAAGGTCTTTAAATATAAAAACGAAAAGCCATCATAAAAATGCATCAAGAAATCATTATAAACACATTTGACAAAATAGAAAATACTGCAAATGTCAGCAAAAAATACAAAATCTCAACAAAGAAATAGAAGATTTAAAGAAGGACCAAATGGAAATATTGGATCTAAAAAATACAATAACCAAAATAAAAAACCCAATGTATGAGCACAACAGAAGAATGGAAGTGACAGGGAATCACTGGACTTAAAACAGCACAATAGAAATTATCCAATCTGAACAACAGATAAAATAGATTAAAAAAAAAATGAACAGAGCCTCAAGAATTTGTGATTCTATAACAAAAGACCTAATATTTGTGCAATAAAAGTCACACGTTAGAAGAGGAAGAAGGTGAAGCTGAGAAAGTACTTAAGGAAATAATAGAAGAAAGTTCCCAAATTTGGCTAAAGACATCAACCTAAAAATCAAGATAATAAGCAAACCCAAACAGTATAAACAACAACAACAAAAATCCATATCAAGACGAAAAAACAAGTATACTTCTGAGAACTAAAGACAAGACAAAAACTTCAGAGTAGCTAGAGAAATGACACCTTAACTACAGGGGGAAAACAAATGACAGTGGGTTTCTCACCAGAAGCCATGGACACCAGAAGGAAGTGGTATAATAATTATTTTCAAGTATCAAAATGAAATAGTTCTGAAATCAGAATCCTATATTCGATGAAATTATCCTTCAGAAATGAAAGCAAAATCACTATATTCTCAAATGAAGGAACACTAAGAGACGATATCACCAGCAGACATACCCTTTAAAAAATGGTTTCAGGGGCGCCTGGGTGGCGCAGTCGGTTAAGCGTCCGACTTCAGCCAGGTCACGATCTTGCGGTCCGTGAGTTCGAGCCCCGCGTCAGGCTCTGGGCTGATAGCTCAGAGCCTGGAGCCTGTTTCGGATTCTGTGTCTCCCTCTCTCTCTGTCCCTTCCCCGTTCATGCTCTGTCTCTCTCTGTCCCAAAAATAAATAAACATTGAAAAAAAAAATTAAAAAAAAAAAATGGTTTCAGGGGCAACCCCCGGAGCCTGCTTTGGATTCTGTGTCTCCATCTCTTTTTGCCTCTCCCCTCCTTGTGCTCCTTGTTTCTCTCTGTCTCTCAAAAATAAAATAAAATGTGAAAAAATTTTTTTCAGTGGTTTAAAGGACATTGTCTAAATGAAATCAAATAATTAAATTAGGAATAATGCAACATTAGGAATGAAGTAAAGTCAGTAAGCAAAAATACTGATAATCAGGATTGAGTTCCCTTCTCCTCTTGAGTCTCCTAAAGTTTGTTTGATGGTTCAAACACAAGTATAACACTATCTAATGTGGTTCTAAATGTATATATAGGAAATATTTAGGACAATTTTATTATAAATGGTAGAAGGCAAAAGAAAGTAAAAGGAGGTAAGGTTTCTACACTTCAATGCAAACTGATAGCTATATGTACAGATAATGTAATACTTACAGCAACCATTAAGAAGTTGTATAAAGAGATATACTCAAAACCACTGTAAATAAATCAAAGTGAGATATTAAAAAAATTTTAAGTAATTCACAAGAAGGCAAGAAAAAGACAAGAAAGGTTAAAAAACAGAGGGAGTAAGAGAAAAAAAGTTAGCACACTTAAGCCCTAACATTCAAAATTGCATTAATTTACATAATCTAAATACACTAATTAAAAGACAGAGATTTAAGGACTAAGAAGGATGGACTAAGAAGGATGACCTAAATCTATTCTACCTGTAAGAAGTTCATTTCAAATATAAGAATGTAGATAGGTTAAACATAAAAGGATTAAAAAATATATAAAGTAAAAATTAATAAAATACATAGCTACATTAAAGCAGATCAAATAAACTACAGAGCAAATAAAATTATAAAAAACAATGAGGGACATTATATAATGATATAAGCATCAATCCACCAAGAAGATTAATGATATTAAACATGTATGTACCAAACAACACAGCTGCAAATATGTAAAACAAAAACTGTTAGAAATGCAAAGAAATAGAAAAATGTACAATTATAGTTGAAGACCTCAACACTCCTCTCTCAACAATTTATAGAAAAACTAGAATGAAAAGCAGCAAGGATACAGAAGGACTCAACCACACCATAAGACAAGGGACTTGATCAATATTCATAGAACATTCCACTCAATCAGAGCAGAATATACATTCTTTTCAAATGCCCATAGAAAATATAAAAGATAAACTATGTCCAGGACAATAAAATGAACTATAACAAATTTAAAATAATTGAATGTATAGGGTGTGTTCTTTGACCACGATGAAATCAAACTTGAAACCAATAAAACAAAGGTAATAGGAAAATCTCCAAATGCTTGGAATCCAAATAAAACAGTTCTGAATAAACTGGGTTAAAAAACTCTCAAAGAGAATAAAAAAATATTATTTAAGTGGATGGAAATTAAAATGTAACATATCAAAATTTGGGAGACACAGTAAAAGCAGTGCTAAAGGGGCAATTTATAATATAAAATGCATATATCAGAAAGGAGAAGTCTCTATGAATAATCTACAATACCAACTCAAGAACCTAGAAGAAGAACAAAAAGATCCAAGCAGCCATAAGAAAGAAAACAATAACATTAAGAGCAGAAATTAATGAAATAAAAAATGGGGGAAAAATGGGAAAAAATCAGTGAAACAAAGGGCTGGTTTTTTGAAAAAAAATAAATAACTTTGACAATGCTCTAGCAGGAATGATAAGGAAAAAAAAAGATGACACAAATTTTTTTTTTTTTATTTTTTATTTTTTCAACGTTTATTTATTTTTGGGACAGAGAGAGACAGAGCATGAACGGGGGAGGGGCAGAGAGAGAGGGAGACACAGAATCAGAAACAGGCTCCAGGCTCCGAGCCATCAGCCCAGAGCCCGACGCGGGGCTCGAACTCACGGACCGCGAGATCGTGACCTGGCTGAAGTCGGACGCCCAACCGACTGCGCCACCCAGGCGCCCCACAAATTTCAAAATTAGTAATGAAGCAAAGGATATAAGTACAGATCCCATAGATATTTAAAAGATAATAAGAAAAAAATAAACAACTCTACACACTTACAAATTACTGCAACTCACATAATATGAAATATTAGATTAACAGCCCCATAACTATTAAGAATCTTGAATTATAATTTTTAAAGTCCCATAAGAGAAATTCCAAGCTGAGACAGTTGTACTACAGAAATCAACAAAATGTTTAAAGAAGAATACCAGTTATGGGGTGCCTGGGTGGCTCATTTGTTTAAGCACCTGACTCTTGATTTTGGCTCAGGTCATGATCTCATAGTGTCTCTCATAGTGAGATCAAGCCCTGTGTCAGGTTCCAGACTGGGTGTGCAGCATTCTTGGGATTCTCTCTCTCCCTCCCCATCTGCCCCTCTCTCTCTCTTTCCTTCTCTCAAAAACAAAATAAACAAAAGGAGAAAGAAAGAAAGAAAGAAAGAAAGAAAGAAAGAAAGAAAGAAAGGAAGGAAGGAGGAAGGAAGGAAGGAAGGAAGGAAGGAAGGAAGGAAGGAAGGAAAAAGAAAAAGAGAGGGAGGGAGGAAGAAAGGGAGGGAAACAGTTCTACACAATCTCTTCCAAAATACAGAATAGAAAAGAGCACTTCCCAGTCATTTTATGAAGCTAGCATTACCGTAATACCAAAACCAGACAGACAAGTCACACACACATACAAAACTACAGACCAATATCCTCATGAGTATAGGTGTAAAAATCCTTAAAAAGATATTAACAAATAGAATTCACCAATATAAAAAAATAATTATACATCCTGACTAACTGGAAATTATTCTGGGGATGAAAGGCTGGCTCAATATTGAAAAAGAAAAACTATCTGTGGTTTAACATATAAAGTATCAATAGACAATCTGTCAATGCAATCTAACAGGCTAAAGAAACTCACAGAATATCAGTGCAGAGAAAACATTTGACAAAATTCAACATACATTCATGTTCTAATAATTCTCAGAAAAATAGACAAAGAAGGGAACTTCCTCAACTTGATAGAGAGCATCTACAAAGAAACCTACTACAAACACAATTTTTATGGTTAAAAAATTAAGGTTGGGAACTAAGGGGGCCCACACCCATCACTCTTACTCAAATACTAAAAATAAATTCTAATCAGTTGAGTAAGCAAAACTAATGAATGCAGATCAGAAAAAAAATAGTCTATGTTTGCAGATGACAGAATTGTGTACATAGAAAATTTTAAGGAACCTAAAGAAAACTCTAAGAACTAAGTGAGTTCAACAAGGTCACATTATATACAGTAAACATTTTTGTATTTTTACATATTAGCAATAAGCATGCGAATCCCAAAATTAAAAAAAAAAACAATTCCATTTACAATGGCTTAAAAAATATATAGGACTTATACACTGAAAACTGCACAACACTGATGAATAAATTCAAAGAATATCTGAAGAAAATGTGTAATGTGTTCATGGATTGGAAACTCATCACAGTAAAGATATCATTTCTCCCCTACTTCATACACTGGCATAACATAGTTCCTATCAAAATCCCAGCAAGATTACTTGTAGACAATATTATTCTAAAATGTATATAGAAAGATAAAATAATTAGAATCGCTTTATTGAATTTGAAAAAGAAGAATAAAGTGGTAGGAATAAGTCGACATGGTTTTAAAATTTATTATATAGTATATATTTATATGTATATTTCATTTATGTGTATTTTTATATATGCATGTGTATATGTGTGTATGTACATGTATATAAATATAATTACTATAGTAATATACATAATAGTCAAGATTATGTGGCATTAGTAGAGAAACAAACACATGACTCAATGGAACAGAATAAAGAACCCAGAAACAGACCCACATTAATATATCCAACTGATTTTGACAAAGTATAAAAAGAATTTGATAGAGTAAAGAAGACTTTCCATAAATGGTGCTATAGCAAATGGACATCCATAAATTTAAGAAAGAAGAAGGAGGAGGAGGAGGAGAGGGAGGAGGGAATGAAGAGGAAGAGGAGGAGGAGGAGGAGGAGGGAAAGGAAGCAGCAGCAGTAGTGGCAGCTGCTCAACCTAAGTCTCACACTATATAAAAGTTTTCTCAAAATGGATCACAGACTTAAATGTAAAACTGCAAATTTTTAGAAAAAAAAAAAAAAAGTTTTTTTTTTTTTCTAAAAAATCTAAAGCTAGGCAAAGAATTCACAGACTTGACACCAAGGGCATTATCCATACAAAAAGAGAGAGAGAGAGAGAGGGAAGCAGGACCATGGGCCATGACAAATAGTCTATGCTAATAATATGATTTATGGTTGGAGGTGATGGGGCTTTGCACGGGGAGGCTTTGAGCCACACGGCAGCACCTTAACCTCTGGAAGGGCTACAGACTAAGGCCAGTCACATAGGTGGTCAACCATATCTACATGACCAAGCCCAGTAAAAGCTCTGTAGATGGGGTCTCCTGTATCCTGCCTTATGCATTTCTTGCCTGGGTTGATTTTAATGTTTCTTTTCACTGTAATAAACAGGAACCGTGAGTATAACAGCTTTGCAGCATTCTATGAATACGTCTAATGAACTTTTAAAAGGCAGTCTTGGAGACACCCAAACTTGCAGCTGGTGTCAGAAGTGAAGGTGCCTTGGGGACTTCCTGAACTCTGCAGAGAAAGAAAGAAAAAAAAGGTAAGATAAAATCACTTGAAGGCTAGATGATTTTACTATTGATTATTTGTAACTTCTAATGAACAAATGATACCCATGTTATAGAAATTACATGCAAATATTTTCAAAGGTGCAAAATGACCCAAATAATCTTATGAAATTAACATTAAAATGATACAGAATACTAATTTTAAATAATTGAAAGCACTTCAAATCATACTAAGGAAAAAAAAAACAGTCACAAAGGATCACATATTGTCTGATTCCATTTATATGAAATGTCTAGAACAGGCAAATCTACAGAGATAGATGTCAAATTAGTGGTTGCCTAGGACCAGTGGGAGGGAAGAGACACAGTGTATTGGGAGGGGGGGTGATAGCTAAAGATGAGGTTTCTTTTTAGAATGAGAAAATGTACTAAAATTGATTGTGGCAAGGGATGCATAACTGTGAATATAATAAAAGCTATAGAAGGTATATTTTAAATGGTAGGATATGGGATTGAATTATCTCAAAAAGCTATTAAAAATATAATATACAATATAAATAGCAATCCTACATATATGTTTATAGAATTCATTTGTCAATATAGATCCTACAAAAATACTAAAATAACAAATGTAACTGAATTATGTATGAACCATTGGCTATGA
This sequence comes from Herpailurus yagouaroundi, assembly GCF_014898765.1. Taxonomy (NCBI): domain Eukaryota; kingdom Metazoa; phylum Chordata; class Mammalia; order Carnivora; family Felidae; genus Herpailurus; species Herpailurus yagouaroundi. The sequence continues at coordinate 14,390 of NW_024420918.1, forward strand.
CCAAGTAGGATTTATGCCAGGACTGTAAGGATGGTTTAATAATTAGGAAATAAATATATTAACTTATGCCAAAATTTTTGCCAAGTTAATATTTAATTGAATTTCATTAGATAGCAGAAGCATATTTGATCAAAATCAATAGACATACAGGTTTTTTTAAATAAAAAAATATTGTTTTTTTGGGGCGCCTGGGTGGCGCAGTCGGTTAAGCGTCCGACTTCAGCCAGGTCACGATCTCGCGGTCCAGGAGTTAGAGCCCCGCGTCAGGCTCTGGGCTGGTGGCTCAGAGCCTGGAGCCTGTTTCCGATTCTGTGTCTCCCTCTCTCTCTGCCCCTCCTCCGTTCATGCTCTGTCTCTCTCTGTCCCCCAAAAAATAAACGTTGAAAAAAAAAATTAAAAAAAAATAGTTTTTTAAAACAAGGCATGATGGGGAATCTTCTGGCACTGACTATTGTGGTTGACTTCCCACCACTGATTACATCTTCCTTTCTTGACTAATTTAGGTCCTGGTTAATTTAGGCCAATCTCTTCCTGCAGTCAATGATTAATTCAGAAACAGGTAAACTTAAGTTTATTAGGAAAGCAGATTTCTTACTCTTAAGAGAGTTATAAGAAATTGACTTTTCTCATTTGCTCAATGTGAATATGTACAGTTCTATTACTGGAACCCACCATCAGATTATGAGGGAAAACAATTTAACTATGGAGTGAATACTATGGATAGGAAAGCAGTGTTTTTTGTTTATGGTGACATAGTTCAGTCAGTATGTTGATATGTTACTTGTGGCCAAAATCAACTTTAAAATATACAAATATAATAAACATACATGTTTAAAATAAGTAGTAATAACAATGTCTTAAACTTAACAATAAACCTATTTACCAATGAGCACTAAAGCGTTGTCCACAAGAATTAGGAGCAAGTATACTTATCATCAAAGATCACTATATTAAATTGTTTTGGAAACTAACCTTGCAATAAGACATTAAGTAGAAATAAGAGCTGCAACTACTGAGCAAGAATATAAAATAGCATCTAATACAATATTAGGTGCCAGAATTAATTGCCTTACATACATTAACTCACTGAATCGATAAAGCAATTCCATTAGGTAGATGCCATTGTTGTCTTCAATTCACAGGTAAAGGATGGAGAATCAAAGTAACTTAAGTAGGAGCAGGAGTTGGGATTTGCTCCCAGGCACATTGGTTTCAGAGATTATAGCTTTAATATAAACATGTCTTTCGTAATTTGCACATAAAATGACTATTTACCTATAACGCTCACAAACACAAAATAATGAACTCTAAAAGCCAGAATTGCATGAGGCGCCTGGGTGGCTCAGTTGGTTAAGTGTCCAACTTTTGCTCAGGTCATAATCTCATGGTTGGTGGAACTGAGCCCCACACTGGGCTCTGCACTGACAGTGTGGAGCTTTCTTGGGATTCTCTCTCTCTCTCTCTCTCTCTCTCTCTCTCTCTCTCTGCTCCTGCCCTAATACATGGGCACTCTCTCTCTCCCAAAATAAATAAATAAGCTTAAAAAAAAGTTGAAGGACCCCTGAAACTGATGCCTTCCCTAAGTTGAGATGGCCTGCCCACACAGTCTTATCTCCCAATGTCCATGAATACATCATGCGTGAAGTAGCTGGGATACGGGAAACTGTGCCTGAAAATCATAAAACCTCTTCTATGTTGTTGTGGTGTATGCTGTTTTCTATCTTCTTTCTCTCTCATCTATCAGTATTTTTCCTAATGTTAAATTGACTTAAAGCTGCATGAAACCCATTGTGTCTTGTGATTTCGGTTGCTGCTCCAAAACCAGACCAATGATACAGAACAGGCATTGCATGAGAAAAAATCAGTTCATTTCTTATATGCCTGAAATAACCAGTTAGAAGATATATTGCAGAATAGCATCCTTAAACAAAAACAAAAGTATACAACAATGCTGGAAAAAAAATGCACACCAAAATTTAATGATGGCAAAGGTGGAATGAGATAAGCATTTACTAACTCTCCTTTGGCAGGAATCTAAAATACTCTTTCCCAGAGAAAAAATTATATATATTAAAATAAACCTTTAATATACTTTTTTTTTTTTGAGAGAGAGAGAGAGAGAGAGACAGAGAGAGAGAGAGAGTGCACGCACACACTCTCCTGTGCACATGCACATCGGTGGGGAGAGGCAGGGAGAGAGGGCACAGAGAATCCCAGCAGGCTCTGAACTGTCAGTACAGGACCTGATGCAGGCCAGAAGCCATGGACCTGGAGATCATGATCTGAGCCAAATTCAAGGCCAGGCACTTCACCAACTGAGCCACCCAGGCGGCCTTAAAATACGCCTTTTTAACCATTCAGTTCATTTCTAAGAAGATATCTTAATGAAATAATCAGGGCCTAGACAGATACACACAAACAACACTGCTCATCACAGTGTTAGAATTTTAAAAAAGATTATTACCAAGGTAAATAAATATGACTTACTTTTAGTACTCATTATAAAATAAGGTTTTTGAAGAATGTTAAATATCTTAAGGTAAGATTAAAGATAAAAGCTAAGGGAAAAAGCAGAATCCAAGACTATGCAGAGCATAATTCCAACCGTGTTATACACGCACATCACTCAAGCACATATGTTGAAAATAAACTAACGTATCAACCGTTTCCTTTCAGAGAGTAAGACTATGGCTAGTTTTTGTTATCTTTCTACACCACTAAAATCTAATCTTCATGAGAGCAAAAATATATCTCTATTGTTCACTGCTGTATTTTTAGAATGCCTCATATAATATTAAGTGTTAAAGGAATATATCCTAAAATAATACTTCCCCCATTTTCTTTCTTTTTTTTTTTTTTTTTTAATGTGTACTTAGTTTTGAGAGAGAGAGAGAGAGAGAGGACACAAGCAGAAGAGGGGCAGAGAGAGATGGAGACACAGAATCCGAAACAGGCCTCAGGATCTAGGCTGTCAGCACTGAGACCAACATGGAGCTCAAAATCATGACCATGAGATCATGACCTGAGCCAAACTTGAATGCTTAACGGACTGAACCACCCAGACACCCCTTCCTCCATTTTCTAAATATTTATTACTTTTTATTAAAGCACACTCAATCATTATGTTTAAATGTGCATATGTATTTAGAATCTGTACTTGAATAAATTCTATTCACTAATTTATAAATAGGCACATTTCTGTATATGGGAATGTATGCATCACATAATTCTAATCCAAAAAATGTTGCTTCCAATCTCAAATTTGTATACCAAAACACCACACTTTTAGTTATTTCCTTTGCTCCAAAGAAAAAATATTAAGTATATTTCTAGAAACTGTTTGACTTTATATTTTCAAACTTATTCTCAATTTCTGCACCAAAAAATATATAATTAAATAAATAATATAAATCAGTGGGATTTATTAATGAAATGTTTTCATAAGACTTCTTCCCTAACAAATACAAATTTAAAATATATGTGAAATGAGGTTCTGACTGACTATCAGGGTTACACAATAAAAAAGACAGTCTTGGGGCACTTGGGTGGCTCAGTCAGTTGAATATACGACTCTGGCTGAGATCATGATCTCGCGGTTGACAGGTTAAAGCTCCGCATCGGACTCTGTGCTGACAGCTAGAGCCTGGAGCCTGCTTCAGATTCTGTGTCTCCCTCTCTCTCTGACCCTCCCCCATTCACCCTCTGTCTCTCTTTCTCTGTCTCAAAAATAAATAGACATTAAAAAAATTTTTTTAAAAGAGAGTCTTGATCAAAATTTCATTCAGTAATAGATGTGGAACTTTGGATTCTCCAGGAGAAATACTGGGTCCACGCAACAGCTATTTGACAAAATCTTTGACTGAAATACTGAAGGCCAGTTCAAACTAGTTTCAGCAAAAAGGAAATTTAATGATTTACTGAATCGGGAAATCATGCATGCATATGATGTCTGGAACAGGAAAATCCATGGGCTCAAACAATATTATCAGGGCCATCGTTCTTGCTCAATTTCATAATTCTATTCTCTACCTATCTATATTCTGCATGCAGCTATCCTCACAAGGTAGTCCATATAGCCACCCTCAAGCCAACCATATCCTTCCAGCGTAATATCCCCAGCTTAACATTTCCAGAAATAGAATTTCACTCTCCATCTATATATCAATCCCATGGAATTCCCTACTTACCTTTACCTGAAGTTGGTCAAACTCATGGTTTAAGACAATCCTCTAGACTGCCAAATCTGCTCAAAACTTCTGACACCAACAGCAATGATCAAGCCAAAGTGCAAAATCAGTGGGAACAGTCCACAGGACTGCTCTTTAGACATCAGTCACGAGTTCAGGGATCCCAAAAGACTAGCCTCACTTCAGATCAGCTGCATACAAATTC
>NW_024420919.1:0-2708 GCF_014898765.1 Herpailurus yagouaroundi
TGGAAAGAGCCTAAATGTCCATCAACTGATGAATGGATAAAGAAATTATGGTTTATATACACTATGGAATACTACTTGGCAATGATAAAGAATGAAATATGGCCTTTTGTAGCAATGTGGATGGAACTGGAGCGTGTGATGCTGAGTGAAATAAGTAATACAGAGAAAGACAGATACCATATGTTTTCACTCATATGTGGATCATGAGAAACTTAGCAGAAGACCATGGGGGAGGGGAAGGAAAAAAAAAAGTTAGAGAGGGAGACAGCCAAACCATAAGAGACTCTTAAAAACTGAGAATAAACTGAGGAGTGATGGGGGGTTGGAGGGAGGGGATGGTGGGTGATGGGCACTGAGGAGGGCACTTGTTGGGATGAGCACTGGGTGTTGTATGGAAACCAATTTGACAATTTCATATTTAAAAAAAAAGACTCAGAAATTGTTAACTTCTTTTGTGAAATCAAGAAATATATCTACATGGGTGGACATACAATTTACTCTTGACAATTTAATTTTTTTAAAAAATTTACAAGGCTATAACATTCAGTATAATAAAACAAATATAAATACTCATGCAAAACAATTGTTGCTCTCAAGACTTTTTACCTAAAATCAATTATATTAAAATGTATATTAGCTTGCCATACTTCAAAATTCCAATATTTTGTGATTATGTTCAAAACAAAAATATATTAGACCAAAACTGATTAGATTAGAAGTATTTCTCAGTGATTACTTTCTCACCCTATCACTAATCGTATTTTCCACACTTAAGTATTCTATTCCCGTAATCTTGTCAATATGGTACCTAAAACTAGTCCCAAGAGTTTTAAAATACTTATGTATCTTAGTTTGTGTGTGCTTTTTTTTTTAAAGAAAGTTGTATACAAAGATACTGTGCACGATTCAAATTTTTATGTTAACCATCTTGTATGTGCTATACATTTTCCCTACTTCTTTTAGATCACTTCTTAATTTTTCTTCCTAGATTATACCATCTATGTGATTGTATGTTGGGAAGAAATGAACAAAAAGTCATGTCTATAAACTTCTTTTCTCCTCAATACTTGGCAAAATACTTTTTTCATAGCATCACTTGCATTTGCTAACTGAATTAATGAATCAATAATCACCAATTCTATTTTCAACTTGTATATTTAATGTCAAAAATTCTGAATTACAGATCATTTCAAAAGACTAATTCTTTGGTGAGATCCCTGTAATCACCTAGTGCCATTTTCTTTTCTTCCCCACCTCCCACCTGGGGGTCTAATGAACACTTTTTATTTTTTAGATCATAATAGTATCATTAGTAATAATGGTATCACTTCTTTAGGAACTCTTATTCAAAAAATTTTTGAAGTAATTCAAATATCCTTCTTGTTGATCTACAAAAGCATCTACTTTTCTAAGATGGATATACTGACCAAAATGCTATAATGTAGAAAGTTTTGAATATTAATGTATCTTAAGGACATAAAGAGAAAATTAACCCACATTTACTTAATTTTGACTTCCAGCCTTTTTCTGTAGGATAGTTAAACCACAAGGACATAAAACCCTTCTACAAAGCCACTCTGGATTTTTAAAGAAAAGTTAAGAGCCAAGACAAACCAATTGCTTCGTTTCTGGCCAACTGAGCAGCAATAACCAGAGGATGGTCATTAATCATCAACAAATTAGAAAGAAATCACTGTGCCAAGTCAAAGGTAAAATCAATTACATGACAATTAAAGTACTCAAACATCAAGCTCAAAGCCCCTGTGGTTAATAGACAGCCTAATACGACTTTATAGGGAATTCAGGCATAGACTTTTCCATAATGCTGAAATACAAAAGTAGATTTAATGAAAGGATATACAGCAATAATTGATATGTTAAGAAAAAAGCCTCCAATGGCAATAAAGTTGACAGTGATTTGAGCCACTGTTTTACCAATCAATGACTTATATTGCAGAAAGTAGTGGTAAGTACATATTGATTACAGTTCTTTTGCTGCAATCACATCTTTGTGAAGAAAATTCCATGCATTGTGCTTTGATGTTGGCATCCAGCACCAAGACTCAACAAAATAATAGTTTGCACAGAGTTACAGAATTAAAGGACAAACTTACCACTTTATGCTGCCAACTGTTTCTTTTTTTCTCTTTGCTGACCTCCAGATAAAATCACTCAAGTCAGTCTGGAGAAATGTAGAGTTTTACAGATCTGTACATTTTCCCAGATGAGTTATATTGTTAATCATAGTTCTACAGTCAAACAACATGACTATTTCTTCTAAGTTTCTGAAATAAGGTAAAACTATCCCCTGTGAGGTCAGTAGAGAGGCAAGACACCTGTCTCTGCTAACCCTAGTTGTTTAGAAGCAGGATAGGAACATTCATATTCAGTTTATCATAGCAGAAACATGCTGACACCTTTCTTCCACTTAATCTATCCTATGTAAGTATTTTCCTAAATATACAACAGCATTTGGTGAGTTTGTCATAAATCTGGTAAGAAAATCAAAATAGCTGTGTTTTATTTTTATTTTTATTTTTTTTAATATATGAAATTTATTGTCAAATTGGTTTCCATACAACACCCAGTGCTCCTCCCAAAAGATGCCCTCTTCATACCCATAACCTAACCTCCTCTCCCTCCCACCCCCTATCAACCCTCAGTTTGTTCTCAGTTTTTAAGAGTCTCTTATGCTTTGGCTCTCTCCC
>NW_024420920.1:0-2708 GCF_014898765.1 Herpailurus yagouaroundi
GGGAGAGAGCCAAAGCATAAGAGACTCTTAAAAACTGAGAACAAACTGAGGGTTGATAGGGGGTGGGAGGGAGAGGAGGTTAGGTTATGGGTATGAAGAGGGCATCTTTTGGGAGGAGCACTGGGTGTTGTATGGAAACCAATTTGACAATAAATTTCATATATTAAAAAAAATAAAAATAAAAATAAAACACAGCTATTTTGATTTTCTTACCAGATTTATGACAAACTCACCAAATGCTGTTGTATATTTAGGAAAATACTTACATAGGATAGATTAAGTGGAAGAAAGGTGTCAGCATGTTTCTGCTATGATAAACTGAATATGAATGTTCCTATCCTGCTTCTAAACAACTAGGGTTAGCAGAGACAGGTGTCTTGCCTCTCTACTGACCTCACAGGGGATAGTTTTACCTTATTTCAGAAACTTAGAAGAAATAGTCATGTTGTTTGACTGTAGAACTATGATTAACAATATAACTCATCTGGGAAAATGTACAGATCTGTAAAACTCTACATTTCTCCAGACTGACTTGAGTGATTTTATCTGGAGGTCAGCAAAGAGAAAAAAAGAAACAGTTGGCAGCATAAAGTGGTAAGTTTGTCCTTTAATTCTGTAACTCTGTGCAAACTATTATTTTGTTGAGTCTTGGTGCTGGATGCCAACATCAAAGCACAATGCATGGAATTTTCTTCACAAAGATGTGATTGCAGCAAAAGAACTGTAATCAATATGTACTTACCACTACTTTCTGCAATATAAGTCATTGATTGGTAAAACAGTGGCTCAAATCACTGTCAACTTTATTGCCATTGGAGGCTTTTTTCTTAACATATCAATTATTGCTGTATATCCTTTCATTAAATCTACTTTTGTATTTCAGCATTATGGAAAAGTCTATGCCTGAATTCCCTATAAAGTCGTATTAGGCTGTCTATTAACCACAGGGGCTTTGAGCTTGATGTTTGAGTACTTTAATTGTCATGTAATTGATTTTACCTTTGACTTGGCACAGTGATTTCTTTCTAATTTGTTGATGATTAATGACCATCCTCTGGTTATTGCTGCTCAGTTGGCCAGAAACGAAGCAATTGGTTTGTCTTGGCTCTTAACTTTTCTTTAAAAATCCAGAGTGGCTTTGTAGAAGGGTTTTATGTCCTTGTGGTTTAACTATCCTACAGAAAAAGGCTGGAAGTCAAAATTAAGTAAATGTGGGTTAATTTTCTCTTTATGTCCTTAAGATACATTAATATTCAAAACTTTCTACATTATAGCATTTTGGTCAGTATATCCATCTTAGAAAAGTAGATGCTTTTGTAGATCAACAAGAAGGATATTTGAATTACTTCAAAAATTTTTTGAATAAGAGTTCCTAAAGAAGTGATACCATTATTACTAATGATACTATTATGATCTAAAAAATAAAAAGTGTTCATTAGACCCCCAGGTGGGAGGTGGGGAAGAAAAGAAAATGGCACTAGGTGATTACAGGGATCTCACCAAAGAATTAGTCTTTTGAAATGATCTGTAATTCAGAATTTTTGACATTAAATATACAAGTTGAAAATAGAATTGGTGATTATTGATTCATTAATTCAGTTAGCAAATGCAAGTGATGCTATGAAAAAAGTATTTTGCCAAGTATTGAGGAGAAAAGAAGTTTATAGACATGACTTTTTGTTCATTTCTTCCCAACATACAATCACATAGATGGTATAATCTAGGAAGAAAAATTAAGAAGTGATCTAAAAGAAGTAGGGAAAATGTATAGCACATACAAGATGGTTAACATAAAAATTTGAATCGTGCACAGTATCTTTGTATACAACTTTCTTTAAAAAAAAAAGCACACACAAACTAAGATACATAAGTATTTTAAAACTCTTGGGACTAGTTTTAGGTACCATATTGACAAGATTACGGGAATAGAATACTTAAGTGTGGAAAATACGATTAGTGATAGGGTGAGAAAGTAATCACTGAGAAATACTTCTAATCTAATCAGTTTTGGTCTAATATATTTTTGTTTTGAACATAATCACAAAATATTGGAATTTTGAAGTATGGCAAGCTAATATACATTTTAATATAATTGATTTTAGGTAAAAAGTCTTGAGAGCAACAATTGTTTTGCATGAGTATTTATATTTGTTTTATTATACTGAATGTTATAGCCTTGTAAATTTTTTAAAAAAATTAAATTGTCAAGAGTAAATTGTATGTCCACCCATGTAGATATATTTCTTGATTTCACAAAAGAAGTTAACAATTTCTGAGTCTTTTTTTTTAAATATGAAATTGTCAAATTGGTTTCCATACAACACCCAGTGCTCATCCCAACAAGTGCCCTCCTCAGTGCCCATCACCCACCATCCCCTCCCTCCAACCCCCCATCACTCCTCAGTTTATTCTCAGTTTTTAAGAGTCTCTTATGGTTTGGCTGTCTCCCTCTCTAACTTTTTTTTTTCCTTCCCCTCCCCCATGGTCTTCTGCTAAGTTTCTCATGATCCACATATGAGTGAAAACATATGGTATCTGTCTTTCTCTGTATTACTTATTTCACTCAGCATCACACGCTCCAGTTCCATCCACATTGCTACAAAAGGCCATATTTCATTCTTTATCATTGCCAAGTAGTATTCCATAGTGTATATAAACCATAATTTCTTTATCCATTCATCAGTTGATGGACATTTAGGCTCTTTCCA
>NW_024420921.1:0-1731 GCF_014898765.1 Herpailurus yagouaroundi
GTCCTGGCCTGAAAGTGTCCTTGGCAAAATGCATCAAGGGGAAGTTCAGCTCTGCCAGCTAGCAGGCTCTTCTAGCCAGTGCTGGATAGACTCTTTAAAGACTCTCTAATACAGTTACATTGTTAGGTGTTGGGGGTTACAACTTCAACATATGAATTTTGGAGGAGACAATTGATCCCATAATAGTCACCTGTAAAACAGAGACAGTAAATTGTTCCTACCTCACATGGCTCTGGTGAGGATTAAAAATATTCATGGCAATAAAGTACTTAGAATGTTGCTGGCTCATAAGTGTTAGCCCTTATTGTTGTCAGTCGGATTTCTTGGCATCAAATGAGGGCCTATGCTGGGCACTGGGGAGGGAGGTGGGGAGGGGCAGGTCCAGCCCACAGGAAGCTGACCCAGGCTTGTCACACTGACCAGCTTTGTGGCCCAGTCCATTTTCCCCATTGGAAAGTGCCAGGGGCAGAACTCAGAGGGAAGTGAGCCTCCAAACAGCCCAGGGGAAGGAACAGCATACAGATCTGCAGTGACACGGGTAAGGCAATGAAGTTCACTTATTCATTCAACAAACATGAACCAAGAATCTCCCCTTGGAGGCAGGGCGCTCAAGGCCGAGGCTACAGAAGTGTAAGAGGTAGTCCTTGCATTAGGAGAGTTCTGTCCAGTGTGGAGAGCAAGCAGTACAGAGAGGAAGCAAAGAAGAGGTAATCAGGCACATTCCACACATTTTCCCACTTAGTCCTTATAATCGCTCCATCAGGTAGGTAATGCAGGTATTTTTATCCCCACTTGGTAGATGAAGTCATTGAGACAGAGAGCTCAGATGCTTGCCAATGTCACACAGCAGAGCCAAGGTTTAGACTGGTCTGCTCGACTGAAGGCCAGTTCTCTTTCCTCTTTGCCTTTCATGGTCAGTTATGTTTCCTTCTAGCACAACACTCTTAGATTCTATGCCAAAAAATAGACAATGGATGTCATGTTCTAATAGCCCTCTCAGCAGCCCTTCTCTCTGCTCAGGAATGATGATGGGTGCTCATCTTGTCTAACATGCCTCCTCTTCTAAGGAGTAAGGGGAATGAGCCTCACCCTCACAAAAGCTTTCTGACTTCACTGAGGGGAGTGCCAGTGGTGTGACACGCCATCCAAGTGACTCCACTTTGCTTGGTGGTTTTAGCCCCAGCAACACTTGCTAGAGTCCATCATTTCCCACTGGAAATGCAAAAATCCCAGGACTGCTCCATCACCGAGTATCCATTAACAGGACTAAAGTCTAGGAGAAGACATGCAGGGCCAGTCCCTGAAGCCTCATCAAGGGACTTCTGGTCTCTGCTCACATAGTTCCATAGAACATTTTTCTTTTTTTTTTTTTTTTCTTTTTTTCAACGTTTATTTTATTTTTTGGGACAGAGAGAGACAGAGCATGAACGGGGGAGGGGCAGAGAGAGAGGGAGACACAGAATGGGAAACAGGCTCCAGGCTCTGAGCCATCAGCCCAGAGCCTGACGCGGGGCTCGAACCCACGGACCGCAAGATCGCGACCTGAGCTGAAGTTGGACGCTTAACCGACTGCGCCACCCAGGCGCCCCCATAGAACATTTTTCTATCCAGCACTGGCTAGAAGAGCCTGCTAGCTGGTAGAGCTGAACTTCCCCTTGATGCATTTTGCCAAGGACACTTTCAAGCCAGGACAGGGAAGGGATTTGCCCAAGGTCACCTAGAACGCTGGTG
>NW_024420922.1:0-1731 GCF_014898765.1 Herpailurus yagouaroundi
CACCAGCGTTCTAGGTGACCTTGGGCAAATCCCTTCCCTGTCCTGGCTTGAAAGTGTCCTTGGCAAAATGCATCAAGGGGAAGTTCAGCTCTACCAGCTAGCAGGCTCTTCTAGCCAGTGCTGGATAGAAAAATGTTCTATGGGGGCGCCTGGGTGGCGCAGTCGGTTAAGCGTCCAACTTCAGCTCAGGTCGCGATCTTGCGGTCCGTGGGTTCGAGCCCCGCGTCAGGCTCTGGGCTGATGGCTCAGAGCCTGGAGCCTGTTTCCCATTCTGTGTCTCCCTCTCTCTCTGCCCCTCCCCCGTTCATGCTCTGTCTCTCTCTGTCCCAAAAAATAAAATAAACGTTGAAAAAAAGAAAAAAAAAAAAAAAAGAAAAATGTTCTATGGAACTATGTGAGCAGAGACCAGAAGTCCCTTGATGAGGCTTCAGGGACTGGCCCTGCATGTCTTCTCCTAGACTTTAGTCCTGTTAATGGATACTCGGTGATGGAGCAGTCCTGGGATTTTTGCATTTCCAGTGGGAAATGATGGACTCTAGCAAGTGTTGCTGGGGCTAAAACCACCAAGCAAAGTGGAGTCACTTGGATGGCGTGTCACACCACTGGCACTCCCCTCAGTGAAGTCAGAAAGCTTTTGTGAGGGTGAGGCTCATTCCCCTTACTCCTTAGAAGAGGAGGCATGTTAGACAAGATGAGCACCCATCATCATTCCTGAGCAGAGAGAAGGGCTGCTGAGAGGGCTATTAGAACATGACATCCATTGTCTATTTTTTGGCATAGAATCTAAGAGTGTTGTGCTAGAAGGAAACATAACTGACCATGAAAGGCAAAGAGGAAAGAGAACTGGCCTTCAGTCGAGCAGACCAGTCTAAACCTTGGCTCTGCTGTGTGACATTGGCAAGCATCTGAGCTCTCTGTCTCAATGACTTCATCTACCAAGTGGGGATAAAAATACCTGCATTACCTACCTGATGGAGCGATTATAAGGACTAAGTGGGAAAATGTGTGGAATGTGCCTGATTACCTCTTCTTTGCTTCCTCTCTGTACTGCTTGCTCTCCACACTGGACAGAACTCTCCTAATGCAAGGACTACCTCTTACACTTCTGTAGCCTCGGCCTTGAGCGCCCTGCCTCCAAGGGGAGATTCTTGGTTCATGTTTGTTGAATGAATAAGTGAACTTCATTGCCTTACCCGTGTCACTGCAGATCTGTATGCTGTTCCTTCCCCTGGGCTGTTTGGAGGCTCACTTCCCTCTGAGTTCTGCCCCTGGCACTTTCCAATGGGGAAAATGGACTGGGCCACAAAGCTGGTCAGTGTGACAAGCCTGGGTCAGCTTCCTGTGGGCTGGACCTGCCCCTCCCCACCTCCCTCCCCAGTGCCCAGCATAGGCCCTCATTTGATGCCAAGAAATCCGACTGACAACAATAAGGGCTAACACTTATGAGCCAGCAACATTCTAAGTACTTTATTGCCATGAATATTTTTAATCCTCACCAGAGCCATGTGAGGTAGGAACAATTTACTGTCTCTGTTTTACAGGTGACTATTATGGGATCAATTGTCTCCTCCAAAATTCATATGTTGAAGTTGTAACCCCCAACACCTAACAATGTAACTGTATTAGAGAGTCTTTAAAGAGTCTATCCAGCACTGGCTAGAAGAGCCTGCTAGCTGGCAGAGCTGAACTTCCCCTTGATGCATTTTGCCAAGGACACTTTCAGGCCAGGAC
>NW_024420923.1:0-5258 GCF_014898765.1 Herpailurus yagouaroundi
ATTTTACAAGATGCCAGCTTTGATACTTTTTAAAAGGGTCAGAGGAATCCAATCGATGATTCCATACTTTAAAAACAAAACAAACGAACAAAAAAAAAAAAACAACACCTAACATGAGGCTTTTAAAACTCGGCTTAACAGGATTTCCCCTTCCATTTAAGATGGATCCAATTAACTCATGTCCTAATTAACTATCCTGTAAGTGGCCTGCAAATTAATTTGATCTTCTTTTCTCCACATTGATCACGTTCCTTTCTTCTTATCAACAATACCTTCTTATGGGGCACCTGGGTGGCTCAGTCGGTGAAGCGGCCGCATTTGGCTCGGGTCATGATCTCACAGTTTGTGGGTTCGAGGCCAGCAGTGGATTCTGTGCTGACAGCTCAAAGCCTGAAGCCTGCTTCAGATTCTGTGTCTCCCTCTCTCTCTGCCCTTCTGCTGCTCATGGTGTCTCTCTCCCCTCTCTCTCTCAAAAATAAACAAACATTAATTTTTTTTTAATTTTAATTATAACAATTGGCCATATAAATACTTTCAGAAAACTGAGTTTTCAAAACCTGCTGTGTCCAGAAAAAAAAAAAAAAAAGGAACTCATTCTCTTGTATAAGATCATGGATATGACAGACCACTCTAGATTCAAAGGGTAGGACTGACATCCAAACTTACATTTACTCCTGCACCTGCATCTTGACCCAGATTTTGTACTACTTGTCAGTTCCTCCATCCCTCAGTCTCCCCAGCTGCAGACCAAAAAGATGTGAAGGCTCTGAATCCACTGATTTATCTGCTGCATATACATTGATTGATTACTTTCAGTGTCCCAGGCACTGGAGAGGCTACTGTAAACAGAACAAAGTCTCTGCCTGCAAGTAGATTTATTTCCTAGTGGGAGAAGAGATGCATTAAATTGATAGACGATCCAAGGGTAAAGAATGCAATGGAAAACAAACAAAAAAAAAAAAACAAGGAAAAAAAAGATAGTGTATGTATATGGATAAAGTTGCAATATTAAACAAATTGATTAAGGAAACCTCACTGAAAAGATGATATTTGAGCAAACACCTGGAAGAGGTGAGTGAGCATGTCATATGACATATAAGGAAGAAACATCCCAAGCAGAGATAACAGCAAGTATGAAGACCTTGATGCTAGAAGATGCCTAATGCATTTGATTGATGCAAGCAAACCACAGTGTCAAGAGGTGAGGTCAGAAAAATAATGAGGGACCAGATCATGCAGCACCTGACAGAGTACTACTGTAGTACTCCACAGTTACCCCAGTGAACTATAAAGACATTGAAGGTTTTGGAGCAGAGAACTAACAAGATTTTACTTAAGTTTTGAAAGGATTCCAGGGCACCTGGGTGGCTCAGTCAGTTGAGCGTCTGACTTCAGCTCAGGTCACGATCTCACGGTTTGTGAGCTCGAGCCCCGCGTCAGGCTCTGGGCTGATGGCTCAGAGCCTGGAGCCTGCTTCCGATTCTGTGTCTCCCTCTCTCTCTGCCCCTCCCCCATTCATGCTCTGTCTCTCTCTGTCTCAAAAATAAATAAACAGTAAAAAAAAATTTTTAAAAAGAAAGGATTCCTTTTGTTGCTATATTAAGAATAGCTTGTACGGTATTAATGGCAACAACAAAGATAGAAATAAATATTTTAATATCTGTAGAAGAAATTTAATGTGTTTCAAAGAAAACAGGAGAGAAGAAAAAGGAAATAAGAAAGTGCAGCAAATGTAAGATATAATGTTAGGTGGCAAAAAGAAGGCCTACTATATCAGTAATAACAATAAATATAAATGGGTGTAATTTACCAACTGACAGACAGAAGGACTCACATTAGGAAAAAAAAGAAAGTCAGTAAGACATCATGTTCAAAACAACTTGGAAATTTCTTAAACGTTGAATATGAAAAGATTTTTTAATTATTAGGCAAATATGAAACAAAAGAAAGCAATACTGTTATCTGACAAGATATAAGGAAGACAAACGTGGCACAAAGGAATATTACATGCTGGTAAAAGAACGACAGAGCAAGATGACACGGCCCTTACAAACATCACCACACCAAAGAATGGGGCTTGATAATATGTCAAGCAGCAACTGACAGAAGAAAGATATATATGTAAATGAATAACAGTAACTGGAGACTTAGCACACCCATTTCTGAAAATAAACATCAGGATTTGAACAATGGTATAAATATGCGGGTGCTAACACACACACACACACGCACACACACACACACAAACACATACAGACACACACAGAGAAAGAAATCTATACCTGACAAGAAGTACACCTACCATATGAGCACTGAGTAACTTAGAGAATTATTGAATCACTATAATATACACCTGAAACTAATATAACGCTGTATGTTAACTATACTGGAATTAAAATGTGAAACTTAAAAAAAAGAAAAAGAAATCTATACCTAACAAAGTAAGATGCTCATGGAACATTTACAAAAACAGACCGTATGTTAAAAAAAAAAATCACCAATAAAAGCCAAAGTGTGAATATTATATAGACTATGTACACTGACCATAATGCAATAAAATTGAAAAATAGAGCTTAAAATGTATATATTTGAAAAAACTAACTAGGATATTTCTAAGACAAATAAAAAGGAAATCATATAGGAAATTCAATATGTTGTTAGTGATTATGGGTCTTTTTTTTTGGTTTTAACTTAAATTTTCTTATTTATAATATCTAAAAAGGCAGGAGGTAACAGCTAAAACGATGCACCTTCTGATGCTGATGTTAGTGATTATGAAAGCAATCTATTAAAATGGGGGGGTAACTAAAAAGTACGATATGTCTTACCTCACAAAGAGCCAATTTTCACCTTTTTGAGGGTGATATCACCCATGTTGAGAATGCACACCCTAAATAATCTACCAATTTACAGGAACTGAAGCGCAGAGGGTCATATTAAATAACACCACAGGGATGTAATCACCAAAAGCTAGAGAGTGCTTATAAATATAAATGTAAACGGAAGGATAAAACAAGAACATTTTTTTTAATGTTTATTTATTTTTGAGAGACAGAGAGACAGAGTGAGAGCAGGGGAGGGGCAGAGAGAGAGGGAGACACAAAATCTGAAGCACGCTCCACGCTCTGGGCTGTCAGCACAGAGCCCGACATGGGACTGGGGCTCATGAACTGTGAGATCAGGAATGGAGCCAAAGTCAGACGCTTAACCGACTGAGCCACCCAGGTACCCCGTAACAAGAACATTTTTTAAATGCGTAAGTGTAAGAAGGGGAATCTAGTAAGGTAGAAAGGACAGGGATGGAAGTTTAAATTATCTTAATATATCTTGTTTTGTAGAATTGACTCTTTGCAACTATTAATTTTCGTAATTAAAAGCAAAATTAAATTTAAAGACGAATGCCCACAATTTGAAAGCAAAAATGAAACAAATCAACTTACAAGGCAACTTAAACCATACGGACTACTCAATTTCTTCAACAAGTATATGGCAAGAAAAAAATTGAAGGGAAATATATAGACCAAGAGTAACTTAAACAACACCTCACAAACTGTGGCGTAGGGTACATTTATTCAATACTGATTGAGAAAAATAAACTGTACCAAAAAAATTCCCTACCCACGTGCAGAAATTTAATATTAATATATATTCAGTTTTGATGCCACAGAAATAAAAGGGATCATAAGAGATTACTGTGAATAACTTTATGTCAACAAATTTGATAACCTAGAAGAAACTGACAAATTCCTAGACACATACAAGCTACCCAAACTGAATCATGAAGAAACAAAAAATCCAAACAAGCAAAGAAGAATTAACAACAACTTTTCCAAATGCTTCCAAAAAATTAAAAAGCAAAAGATACTCCCAAACTCATTTTATGATATCAGCATTACCATATTAGCAAAGGCATAAAAAAAGACTTTATGAAAAGAAAACTCGGGGCGCCTGGGTGTCTCAGTCGGTTAAGTGTCCGACTTTGGCTCAGGTCACGATCTCACTGTCTGTGGGTTCAAGCCCCAAGTCAGGCTCTGTGCTGACTGCTCAGAGCCTGGAGCCTGTTTCAGATTCTGTGTCTCCCTCTCTCTCTGACCCTCCCCCGTTCATGCTCTGTCTCTCTGTCTCAAAAATAAATAAATGTTAAAAAAAAATTAAAAAAAAAAAAAAGAAAGAAAACTCCAGGTCAATATCCTTGATGAGCAGACATGCAAAAATCCTCAACAAAAAGCAAACCAAATTCAAGAGCCCATTAAAAACATAATACATCACAACCAAGTAGGGATTTATTCTTAGGAACGCAAGGAATATGAAAAACATTCTATGGGATATGCCATTTAACAGAATGACAGATGAAAATCACATGATCATCTCAATAGAAAAAGTATTTGACAAAATTTAACATCTTTTCCAAATAAACACTCTCAATAAACTGGGAATAAAAGGAAATTACATCAACATAAGGAAGGGTATATAGGAAAACCTACAGCAAACATAACACTCAATGTTAAAAAATGGAAAGCTTTTCCCCATGGATCAGGAACAAAACAAGGATGTCCACTCTCACCATTCCTGTTCATAATAGTACTGGAAGTCCTAGCCACAGAAATTGAGCAAGAAAATGAAATAAAATCAAACAAATAGGAAAGGAAAAAGTAAAACTACCTTTGTTTACAAATGACATGATCTTATATGTAGAAAACTCTAAAGATTTCACCAAAGCACTGTCAGAATAAACAAATTCAATAAAATTGCAAGATACAAATCTACATGAAAACAACCAGTTATGTTTTTTGTGATTTTCTTAACATTTCTGTTAGCTTTGAGAGACAGAGTGTGGGCGGGGGAGGGGCAGAGAGAGAGGAGACACAGAATCCAAAGCAGTCTCCAGGCTCTGAACTGTCAACACAGGACCCGACACTGGCTCGAACCCACAGACTGTGAGATCATGACCTGAGCTGAAGTCAGATGCTCAACCGACTGAGCCACCCAGGCTCCCCACCACCAGTTTTTATACTCTAATAATGAACCATCCAAAAAAGAAATTAAGAAAACAATCTCATGGATAATTTATCAAAACAACAAAATACTCAGAAATAAAGTAACTAAAGAGGCCAAAGACTTGTACACTGAAAAATTGCAACACAGTGATGAAATAAATTAAAGACACAAATAAATGGAGATATCCAATGTTCATAGACTAGAAGATTTGATATTATTAAAATGCCCAAACTATCCAAAGAGATTCTAGATCTGATGCA
>NW_024420924.1:0-5244 GCF_014898765.1 Herpailurus yagouaroundi
CCATCACCCATTGTAATAGTTACTCAATTACACAGATGAGAAAATTGGCACGCAGAGAATTCAAATTCATTGTCCAATGATAACCAGTAAGTGGTGCTGTGAATATTAAGACTCAGATCTAATCGTAAATCTTGTATTCTTTCCACGACATGTGCCTATCTGACTTATTTTTGAGGTATTTTACAAGATGCCAGCTTTGATACTTTTTAAAAGGGTCAGAGGAATCCAATCGATGATTCCATACTTTAAAAACAAAACAAACGAACAAAAAAAAAAAAACAACACCTAACATGAGGCTTTTAAAACTCGGCTTAACAGGATTTCCCCTTCCATTTAAGATGGATCCAATTAACTCATGTCCTAATTAACTATCCTGTAAGTGGCCTGCAAATTAATTTGATCTTCTTTTCTCCACATTGATCACGTTCCTTTCTTCTTATCAACAATACCTTCTTATGGGGCACCTGGGTGGCTCAGTCGGTGAAGCGGCCGCATTTGGCTCGGGTCATGATCTCACAGTTTGTGGGTCTGAGCCCGGCCTGGGACTCTGGGCTGAAAGCTCAAAACCTGGAGCCTGCTTCAGATTCTGTGTCTCCCTTTCTCTCTGCCCCTCTGCTACTCATGCTCTGTCTCTACCTCTCTCTCAAAAATAAATAAAAATTAAAAACTTTTTAAAAGAATACCTTCTTATAACAATTATAATTGGTCATACAAATATTTTTAGAAAACTGAGTTTTCAAAATCTGCTGTGTTCAGAAAAAAAAAAAAAAACAGAACTCATTCTCCCATATAAGATCATGGATATGACAGACCACCCTAGGTTCACAGAGTATGACTGACATCCAAACTTACATTTACTCCTGCACCTGCGTCTTGACCCAGATTTTTGTACTACTTGTCAGTTCCTCCATCCCTCAGTCTCCCCAGCTGCAGACTGAAAAGATGTGAAGACTCTAAATCCACTCATTTATTTGCTGAATATATAGTGATTGATTACTTTCATTGTTCCAAGCACTGGAGACTGGAACACTCTGTTCCAGCTTCTGGAGAGGCTACTGTAAACAGAAGAAAGTCCCTGCCTGCATGGAGATTTATTTCCTAGTGGGAGAAGAGATGCATTAAATTGATAAGACTATGCAAGGGTAAAGAATGCAATGGAAAACAAACAAACAAACAAACAAACAAAACATGGAAGAAAAAGATAGTGTATGCATATGGTTAAAGTTGCAATATTGAACAAATTCATTAAGGAAACCTCACTGAAAAGATGATATCTGAGCAAACATCTGGAAGAGGTGAGCGAGCATATCACATGATATATGGGGGAGAAACATCCCAAGCAGAGATAACAGCAAGTATGTAGACCTTGATGCTAGAAGATGCCTAATGCATTTGACCGATGCAAGCAAACCACAGTGTCAAGAGGTGAGATCAGAAAAGTAATGAGGGACCATGTAGTGCCTGATAGAGTACTACTGTAGTACTCTACAGCTACCTGAGTGACCTGTAAAGACATTGAAGGTTTTGGAGCAGAGAAATAACGAGATTTTACTTAAGTTTTGAAAGGATTCCTTTTGTTGCTATATTAAGAATAGATTGTACGGTATTAATGGCAACAACAAAGATAGAAATAAATATTTTTATATCTGTAGAAGAAAATTAATGTGTTTCATACCAAACAGGAAAGAAGAAAAGGGAAGTAAGAAAGTGCAGCAAATGTAAGATATGACGTTAGGTAGCAAGAATAAGGCCTACTATATCAATAATAACAATAAATATAAATGGGTGTAATTTTTCAATTGACAGAAGGACTCAGATTAGGAAAATAAAGAAAGTCAATAAAACATTGTGTACAAAACAACTTGGAAAAATTTTATATGTTGAACATGAAAAAAAATTTTAATTATTAGGCAAATATGAAACAATTTTGAAAGCAATATTGTTATCTGACAAGATACAAGGAAGACAAAAAGTGGCACAAAAGAATATTACATGCTGGCAAAAGGAACAATAGAGCAAGATGTCATAGCCCTTATTAACATCATTGCACCTAAGAATGGTGCTTGAAAATACGTCAAGCAGCAACTGACATAAGTAAAGAAAGATATATATATATGTGAATAATATATATTTATATTCATTTATATATATTCATACATATGAATATATTCATATGTTCATGAATATATTCATATATTCATATATATTATAAATATATAAATGAATAATAGTAATTGGAGATTTAGCACACCCATTTCTGCAAATGATAGATGGAAGAGACAAAAATAAACATCAGGATTTGAACAAAATTATAAGTATGTGGGTGCTAACACACACATACACACAGGCACATGCACATAGATAGACAAACACACACACATACACACACACACACACACACACACACACAGGGAAAGAAATCTATACCTAACATAAAGAGTACACCTACCATATGAGCACTGAGTAATGTATAGAATTATTGAATCACTATAACGTACACCTGAAGCTAATATAACACTGTATGTTAACTATACTGGAATTAAAATGTAAAACTTAATTTAAAAAAAGAAAAAGCAATCTATACCTAAGAAAGTAAGATGCTCGTGGAACATTTACAAAAATAGACTGTATGTTAAGAAAAAAAAAGAAATCATCAATAAAAGCCAAAGTATTAATATTACGTAGACTATATACACCGACCATAATGCAATAAAATTGAAAAATAAAAACAAAGTAGAGCTTAAAATTTACATATTTGAAAAAACTAAGTGGAATATTTCTAAAAAAATAAAAAGGAAATCATATTGGAAATTCAATATGTTGATGTTAGTGATTATGGGTTTTTTTTTGGTTTTTACTTAAATTTGTTTATTTGTAATATCTAAAAAGGCAGGAGGTAACAGCTATAACAATACACCTTCTGATGCTGATGTTAGTGATTATGAAAGCAGTGTATTAAAATTTGGTGGAGATAACTAAAAAGTAAGTTATGTCTTAACTCACAAAGAGCCAATTTTTACCCTTTTGAGGGTGTTATCACCCATGTTGAGAATGCACAACATAAATAACCTACCAATTTACATGAATTGAAGTGCACAGAGGGTCATATTAAATAACACCACAGGGATGTAATCAGCAAAAGCTATAGATTTTATTAATATCTAAGCACTATATATTATATATATTAATATATAAGCACTATATATTTATAGTGCTTATAAATATATATGTAAATGGTAGGATAAAATATTTAAAATTTTTTAGAAATGTTTATTTTTGAGAGACAGAGAGAAAGAGTGAGTGCAGGGGAGGGGCAGAGAGAGAGTTCTACACAGAATCTGAAGCAGGCTCGAGGCTCCAGACCCTAGGCTGTCAGGACAGAGCCCTACATGGGGCTCGAACCCACAAACTGTAAGATCATAAACTGAGCCGAAGTCAGATGCTTAACCAACTGAGCCATCCAGGAGTCCCATAACAAGAACAAGTCCCATAACATGTTTAAGTGTAAGAAGAGAAATCTAATAAGGTAGAAAGGACAGGGATATAAGTTTATTTTGTAAAATTGACTCTTTGCAACTACTAATTTTCAAAATTAAAAGCAAAATTAAATTTAAAGACGAATGACCACAATTTGAAAGCAAAAATGAAACAAATTAACTTGCAAAGCAACTTAACCATAGGGACTACTCAATTTCTTCACCAAGTATATAGCAAGAAAAAAGTCAAAGGGAAATGTATAGATCAAAAGTAACTTAAAACACAGCTCACAAATTGTGGTGTCGGGAACATTTTTTCAATACTGATTCAGAAAAATAAACTGTACCAAAAAAAAATTCCTCAGCCAAGTGCATAAATTCATTATTAAGATATCATTCAGTTTTGATGCCACAGAAATAAAAGGGATCATAAGAGATTACTGTGAATAATTTTATGTCAACAAATTTGATAACCTAGAAGAAATGGACAAATTCCTAGACACATACAAGCTACCCAAACTGAATCATGAAGAAACAAAAAATCCAAACACGTAAAGAATTAACAGCAACCTTTCCCAAATGCTTCCAAAAAATTAAAGAGCAAAAGATACTCCCAAACTCATTTTATGATATCAGCATTACCAAATTAGCAAAGGCATAAAAAGACTGTAAGAAAAGAAAACTCCAGGTCAATATCCTTGATGAGCAGACATGCAAAAATCCTCAACAAAATAGGAGCAAACCAAATTCAAGAGCATATTAAAAATATATATATAGCACAACCAAGTAGGGATTTATTCTTAGGAACGAAAGGAATATGAAAACCATTCTTTGGGATATGCCATTTAACAGAATGACAAATGAAAATCACATGATCATCTCAATAGAAAAATTGTTTGACAAAATTGAGTATTTTTTCAAGATAAAAACTCTCAATAAACTGGGAATAAAAGGAAATTACATCAACATAATGAAGGGTATATAGGAAAAACTATAGTAAACATAACACTCAATGTTAAAAAATGCAAATCTTTTCCCCATGGATCAGGAACAAAACAAGGATGTCCACTCTTGCCATTCCTGTTCATCATAGTATTGGAAGTCTTAGCCACAGAAATTGGGCAAGAAAATGATATAAAATCAAACAAATAGGAAAGAAAGAAGTAAAACTGCCTTTGTTTACAAATGACACGATCTCATATGTAGAAAACTCTAAAGATTTCACCAAAGCACTGTTAGAACTAATAAACAAATTCAATAAAATTGCAAGGTACAAATCTACACGAAAACAACCAGTTATGTTTTTTTTTTTTTTAAACATTTCTTTTAGTTTTGAGAGACAGAGCATGGGCGGGGGAGGGGGCAGAGCGAGAGGAGACACGGAATCCAAAACAGACTCCAGGCTCTGAACTGTCAGCACAGAACCCGACACTGGCTCGAACACACGGACTGTGAGACCATGACCTGAGCTCAAGTCAGACGCTCAACCGACTGAGCCACCCAGACTCCCCACCACCAATTTTTATACTCTAATAATGAACCATCCAGAAAAGAAATTACGAAAACAATCTCAAGGATAATTCATCAAAAGAACAAAATACTTAGAAATAAACTTAACTAAAGAGGCCAAAGACTTGTACACTGAAAAACTGCAACACAGTGATGAAATAAAGACACAAATAAATGGAGATATCCAATGTTCATAGACTAGAAGATTTGACATTATTAAAATGCCCAAACTATCCAAAGAGATTCTAGATCTGATGCA
>NW_024420925.1:0-1088 GCF_014898765.1 Herpailurus yagouaroundi
ACACCCAGTGCTCATCCCAAAAGGTGCCCTCCTCAATACCCATCACCCACCCTCTCCTCCCTCCCACCCCCCATCAACCCTCAGTTTGCTCTCAGTTCTCAACAGTCTCTTATGCTTTGGCTCTCTCCCACTCTAACCTCTTTTTTTTTTTTTTTCCTTCCCCTCCCCCATGGGTTCCTGTTCAGTTTCTCAGGATCCACATAAGAGTGAAACCATATGGTATCTGTCTTTCTCTGTATGGCTTATTTCACTTAGCATCACACTCTCCAGTTCCATCCACGTTGCTACAAAAGGCCATATTTCATTTTTTCTCATTGCCACGTAGTATTCCATAGTGTATATAAACCACAATTTCTTTATCCATTCATCAGTTGATGGACATTTAGGCTCTTTCCATAATTTGGCTATTGTTGAGAGTGCTGCTATGAACATTGGGGTACAAGTGGCCCTATGCATCAGTACTCCTGTGTCCCTTGGATAAATTCCTAGCAGTGCTATTGCTGGGTCATAGGGTAGGTCTATTTTTAATTTTCTGAGGAACCTCCACACTGCTTTCTAGAGCGGCTGCACCAATTTGCATTCCCACCAACAGTGCAAGAGGGTTCCCGTTTCTCCACATCCTCTCCAGCATCTATAGTCTCCTGATTTGTTCATTTTGGCCACTCTGACTGGCGTGAGGTGATACCTGAGTGTGGTTTTGATTTGTATTTCCCTGATAAGGAGCGACGCTGAACATCTTTTCATGTGCCTGTTGGCCATCCGGATGTCTTCTTTAGAGAAATGTCTATTCATGTTTTCTGCCCATTTCTTCACTGGGTTATTTGCTTTTCGGGTGTGGAGTTTGGTGAGCTCTTTGTAGATTTTGGATACTAGCCCTTTGTCCGATATGTCATTTGCAAATATCTTTTCCCATTCCGTTGGTTGCCTTTTCGTTTTGTTGGTTGTTTCCTTTGCTGTGCAGAAGCTTTTTATCTTCATAAGGTCCCAGTAATTCACTTTTGCTTTTAATTCCCTTGCCTTTGGGGATGTGTCGAGTAAGAGATTGCTACGGCTGAGGTCAGAGAGGTCTTTTCCTGCTTTCTCCTCTA
>NW_024420926.1:0-32543 GCF_014898765.1 Herpailurus yagouaroundi
GTTGCTGTCCAGTTCTCCCAGCACCATTTGTTAAAGAGACTGTCTTTTTTCCATTGGATGTTCTTTCCTGCTTTGCCAAAGATGAGTTGGCCATACGTTTGTGGGTCTAGTTCTGGGGTTTCTATTCTATTCCATTGGTCTATGTGTCTGTTTTTGTGCCATATGGCTTCTGTTAACTGCATTGTAAGCCTTAAAAAAAAAAAGGACAATAATAGGCTAGTACGATCACCTTCCAACTCACAACATGCTTTGTCATCAGAAGGTCTCTATGACAGC
Source organism: Herpailurus yagouaroundi (assembly GCF_014898765.1). Classification (NCBI taxonomy): domain Eukaryota; kingdom Metazoa; phylum Chordata; class Mammalia; order Carnivora; family Felidae; genus Herpailurus; species Herpailurus yagouaroundi. Next base: position 277 of record NW_024420926.1, read on the forward strand.
CCTGAAGGAGACTGTCATCTCCTCCAGCTTCTGGGAAGGCATGTGGAATTCCAAGGATCTAGTTGTAGCGGAGGCAGAGCTTCAAACGAGGCTAAATGAAGAGCCCTGGCAGGTCTCTTTGTCAGAGTCAAGGCCCTGATAAGGACCCTGAAGGTTGGGAGGGGGACATTTGGTGGATGCACCAAGAACAATAAATCCCCAGGTTCCCCCGAACCCCCTGCGTAGCGGTGGCAGCCCCCAGCAGACTGTGCAATGACCTCAGCTGAGGCACATCCTTGAAAGCTGATGCTCATTCTCAAGATCTGTCCTTTCTTGGGGCGCCTGGGTGGCGCAGTCGGTTAAGCGTCTGACTTCAGCCAGGTCACGATCTCGCGGTCCCTGAGTTCGAGCCCTGCGTCGGGCTCTGGGCTGATGGCTCAGAGCCTGGAGCCTGTTTCCGATTCTGTGTCTCCCTCTCTCTCTGCCCCTCCCCCGTTCATGCTCTGTCTCTCTCTGTCCCAAAATAAATAAAAAACGTTGAAAAAAAAAATTTAAGATCTGTCCTTTCCACTCCTGTTACAGTCAAGCTGATAAACAAAGGAAAAGGTCTCAGTACAGCCTAAAGTGGGGAGGAAATAGCTCAGATGCCCAAGGTATTGCAGGGGTTGGAGGAACCCATGTAGGAGGAGATCCCATAGGTATCTGATGGCGGGGAGCTGCCTTGGGAGAATTTATTTACACAGGGCACTCACCCGTGACTCTGGACTCCATGTTCTGGCGGTAGCTTCTGGAATCTGCACATAAAGCCATGGGAACTGCCTTTGCTTCACTTCTCCTGGTGCCTCCTTCTCACCACGTTATTGATGCCTGGTGGGCCCATTTTGCTGCCTGATGGTCTCACGTCTTAGAACTTTGCCGGGAATGCAAGTTAACCTCTGACTGCTATTTTGTTCTGCCTTTTTGTTGTTGTTGTTGTTGTTGTTGTTGTTTCTTGTCCATAGGAGGGAAGAATGATATATACCCTGTCTGGCATTTTCTAACACATCCTCATCTCAGCCTTGGTGAGGATGCCTCCCTTCTCTGTGAATGGCCTTGGCCAGCAGCCTTGGAAGGCATTGAGAATGTAACTCATAGCAAACAGAATGTGGCACTGTCTCAGAGGCTCAGGGTTCCAGCTGGGTTTGTGGCATCTCAGAAGGTAGCAAGAATTCTGTTCCAAATCTTATCTCAGACTTGGCACTGGGTTCTAGAAATCTCTCTGACCACGCCACAGGGATGGTGGGAAAAAAATGAAGACTGTCACGGCAAAGCAGTGTGCCCTTTCCTTGCTCTGTCCTGGTGACTTAAAGGAAAGATATGCTACCCACAGCTAACCCATGTCCCTGCTAATGTTGATGTGAATAATTATTTCTTCTCTAGCAATGGTCCTTCCACTTAATTTACTCAGCAGTAAAGATTCTGATTCAGCATTGTTGTCGTCTTCTTCTTATTCTTCCTCCTCTTCTTTTTGTAAGCCAGCCTCTAGGATTTTTCTATTACTTTTCTTGATTTTATTAGTTTCATGCTTCAGCTGTTCATGCTTCTATAACTGCATCTGCATTTTTGTCTCTAGTCCCAGGCTGATTTTAAACAATATCATCAGTGTTAGAGCTTTAAAAGGAAAAAAAAGAAAAGCTCCGAGTAGATTGAGTGGCAGAAAAAGAATGAGGCAACATCTGGGCCATCCACAGCCCCTACTGCTCAAACCTCCTGGTTTGCAAATGAATTTATAGTGAGTTTATTCACATATTTTCATTGGCATGTGTCTCTAGCCTCCTTCCTATTTTGAGGCAATGATAAAAGATATTTTTCCCAGCTTATTTTTCTTCTTGATGAGCTTCCATTAGCAGCCCTAAATTTCTCAGGGCTTGTTGAAAAGGTGTGAACTTTGTTACTTTGAAACCTATTTGGCGAACATAAAGGAAGTTTCATCTACCCTCTCTTAGCAACTATTCAGTTGTTTTATTCAAAGGTTTGATCCTGAGGTTGGCTCTTGTAGTGAGAAAATTTCACCAGAGAGGAAATACACCTGGATACTTGCAGTGGTACAAGTGCACTTCAGCCTCTGAGAACCATGACCACGTAATTGTTTTCACCCCTTTTTGATGGTAATCCCTCAGAAAAGAGAGGATTATGTAAGAGAAGAAGTGTTCCTAATGCATGAATAAGCCAATGCAAAGCAATGATCAAATCTTCATTCTACCATTATTAGTGATATTATTATGCTGGTACCTTACTTCACCTCTCTAGGCTTCCTTCTGTCAGTTATAAAACTTGGTTTGGTTGGTGTAAGGTTAGAGTTTGTTAAACACCTCACATAAGGCACATGGTAGATATACATAGAGTAAACGATTGTTTCTATTAGGCAAGCAGGTGATTTGCGTATATGTTGATACTTCCCCACTTAGCGTCTCTTACTTTGCAGTCTTGGATTGGGTTTGCTCAGTCCATCAAAGTGGCCTTTAAAAATTTTTTTTTTTAATGTTTATTTTTGAGAGAGACAGAGACAGAGCACAAGCAGGGGAGGGGCAGAGAGAGAGGGAGACACAGAATCCGAAGCAGGATCCAGGATCTGAGCTGTCAGCACCCCTGACAAACTGTGACAGCTGACAGACTGTCAGATCAGCGTGGCTCACGGACTGTGAGATCATGACCTGAGCCGCCGTCGGACGCTTAACTAGCAGAGCCCCCAAAATGGACTTTAAAAGACCAGTAAGAATCTTGTGGAGAGAAAGAATAAGTAAGAGTACCATTTATGACTAATATACAACTTTTTTGATATGCTGAGAGGATCCCCCTCAAACAACATCATCAATTGAATGGGCAATCATTAGATTGGGAGATACATCACTGAAACACAATTACCTTATTTGCTGGTCACAGATATTATATAACACACAGAAGACATTTATTGGACACTTGGCGATCAATATTTTATCTAATCCTCAGACGATCTGGGAAGCAGGCACTGTTACGGCCTGTGTGCTCCAGTGGAGGACAACGACCCTGAGAGAAGATGGATAACCCGCTCACCCAAGTGGGCGGTTGAGGAGCTGGGCCCCAGCCAGGTCTGTTTGACTCAGACTTCTTACCCACTATGTCCTGCTGCCTCCCTCCTCTGTGCTTTCATACAAGGTGAGCAGCACTGCTGCCTTAACTGTAGCCCTAGTGGCTACAGTATGGGAGCCTGCCAGCCGTATGGGAGCCTGAGACAAAAGGATAGATGTATGCCTTCAGATACACTGATCAAAATATCCTCTCATATTTAGAAACAAGTGGAACAAGTTAGTTAATACATCTCCACGTTGAAAAAAAAATGTATATAAAACCCCTGTGTTGTCCAATCTGTTCTCACACCATTGTTGAGACTCGGTGGGTGGGGACCTGACGGCCCCACTGCCTGGGAAGTTTGGGCTGATGGGGAGCTAGTGTTTCCATTGGTAAAGGACTCAGAGTAGTAAACAAACAACAACAGCCTATCTTTATTTAATGTTTTGATATTTTGTTCAGCATACTTTTTTGGCATTCATTTTATTTATTTATTTTTTAAATATTTTCATAGTATTCATTTCATATTAAAAAATGCCACATTAAAAATTTACATATCTTGAATCAGAATTTTTTGATGTCCCTTCAAATTTTTGTGTGTGGGATAGGAGGCTCATGCACATCAGCCTACTGTTGGCCCTGCTTAGGTGGCATCAAATTTCAAGGAGAGAATCATCTTTGTTCTAAAAATGAATGCCTTAGGGCGTCTGGGTGGCTCAGCTGGTTAAGCATCTAGCTCTTTTTTTTTTTTTTAAATATAATTTATTGTCAAATTGGCTAACATACAGCGTATACAGTGTGCCCTTGGTTTTGGGGGTAGATTCCCGTAGTTTGTCGCTTACATACAACACCCAGTGCTCATCCCAACAAGTGCTCTCAATGCCCATCACCCATTTTTCCCTCTCCACAACTCCCCCAGTTTGTTCTCTGTGTTTAAGAGTCTCTTATGGTTTGCTTCCCTCTCTGTTTGTAACTATTTTTTTCCCTTCCCTTCCCCCCTGATCTTCTGTTAAGTTTCTCAAGTTCCACATATGAATGAAAACTTACATGATATCTGTCTTTCCCTGACTGACTTATTTTACTTGGCATAATACCCTCCAGTTCCAGCTATGTTGCTGCAAATGGCAGGACTTCATTCTTTCTCTTTGCCAAGTAGTATTGCATTATATATAAAAACCACGTCTTCTTTATCCATTCATCAGTTGATGGGCATTTAGGCTCTTTCCATAATTTGGCTATTGTTGAAAGCATTGCTATAAACATTGGGGTACATGTGCTCCTATGGATCAACACTCCTGAATCCTTTGGATAAACTCCTAGTAGTGCTATTGCTGGGTCGTAGGGTAGTTCTATTTTTAATTTTTTGAGGAACCTCCACACTGTTTTCCAGAGTGGCTGCACCAGTTTGCGTTCCCACCAATAGTGCAAGAGGGTTCCTGTTTCTCCACATTGGTGCCAGCATCTGTTGTTTCCTGAGTTGTTAATTTTAGCCACTCTGACCAGTGTGAGGTGGTATCTCAGTGAGCGTCTGATTCTTGATTTTGGCTCAGTTCATGACCTCACGGTTCATGGATTCAAGCCCCACATGGGGCTCTGTGCTGTCAGCGTGGAACATGCTTCGGATTCTCTCTCTCTCTCTCTCTCTCTCTCTCTCTCTCTCTCTCCCCCCTCTCTCTCTCTGCCCCTTCCCTGCTCACATGTACTCTCTCTCTCTCAAAATAAATAAACATTAAAAATAAATGAAAATAAATACCTGGCTGAGGTGAAGGTGAGGGCTGAGACTCCAAGGACCGAAGAAACAGTGACCACTAAACTGAACTGGCCAAAGAGAGGAATTTGCTCCCCCTGCCACCCTCCAGAGGAGGGGGGGAAGGGAGAGAAGGAAGGAAGGATGGACTGGATGGAGGTAGGGCTAGGAACAGCTCCTGGTGTAATGGCTACAGCTGGTTGTAAGAATGATGCCCCTCCCAGTTCCATTTGAGAAGATGTGTGTCATCGTGGTGTAAGCTATCTTTGCCTCACTGTAATCTTCAGTAAATCATGCTCAATCCATGCATGTTCTGCATTGTAGAAATCCAAACAGGGGCTCAGTTCATGCTTCATGGGTGTTGTGGGAAACAGATTCATCTCAGCGGGAGCCTGGAGGCAGAGTGTCCAGGAGATGATGACTACCTGGGAATTTACAGAAATCGTGGCGAAGTCTTTGAATTCCCACAGAACAAAAGGTTTGGGGGAGGGTTTGAGTCTGTCTTATAGGAATCTTGAGGTGTAGGGAAGGCCCTAAGACCTGAAGTTTTTCCTGATAATCATTCTGGAAGAAATTCCAGTGGGTGAAATTCTAGAAAGGGTTATGGCTTGAATCCAGCTGATACAGGGTTTTAGATTTGCTGTATGTTGTTCTGTTTCTCTTGTCTTAAGGTCCAGGAACACTGTCTCACTCAATGCCGTATATACGCTTGGAGAATCTACTTCTTTCTGCTCCTTTTCCCTTTGACCTTACCTCGTCCTCCACTCGGATGTGTTTAGCCAGGAGTTAGCAGTGAGTGTCACACGCTGCCTTAGCGTTCGTTCGTGTGTGGCTCTAGGTAGTAGTGCCCCTTTGTTCTCTCTCAGAGTGTGTTCCTCCCTAACCTGGGGGAAGTGAGGCCACCAGGGAGCACAGCATTCCCCAACCCCCCCCCCCACTCCCCAGGGGTCTTCTCAGCACCGCCCCTTCCATTTAGTGATCCCACCCTCCAACCTGCTTGTTAGGGAGTTCTGTTGGAGGGTGGGTGTGGATGAATCCAGCCCCTTCCTGGAGGCTCCCTGCTGCTCTGGTCTCTGCTCCATAAACCTCACAGGCCTATTAGGCAAGCTTATGAAATTTTTATTGAAGGGACAAGGGAATCTCAGAAGGGCGGTTCTGCATTCTAACTTAACGCGAAACTGCAGAAAGTGGGAAGGGCTTTTCAGGCTTAAAGCTTTGCTAGGAGGACATTCCCCTGATCTACCCCACTTTCTCTCCAGCCCCCATTCCCACATAGCCGCCCTCTTCAAGCCCCTGAGCTGGGGGCTCACAAACCACATGCTGTGGGGTTCAAGCAGGAGTTTGCCTTTAGGGGGGTTCCCTGCTATTGTAACAATGACCAATGCCTCAGGTTTTCACTAAAGGTCCCCAGGAGGCAGTGAGGGCAGGCCCTGATCCTATACATGAGGGCCAGTGTGGGTGCTGTTCTGTGTCCCTACTAAGAAATTTCTGTGGCTGATTTTCTTACTTGGCTCCTTAAGAAATAAGCCATCTCAACAAGTAAATATTTTGTTTTCTTAGAAATAACACAGTTCAGTCTCATAGAAGGACTGTTTATTCCATCCAGTGTGGTTTTGGCCTTGCAGTTTTTAGAACTAAGTCCCATTGTCACTGAGCTGGGAAACACTAGGTTCCTTCCTGCCTCACCTGAGCCTGGCTTGTTTTTTGTTTTGTTTTGTTTTGTTTTGTTTTTAGTTTCAAGTTTTTATTTAAATTCCACTTAGTCAGGGGCGCCTGGGTGGCTCAGTCAGTTAAGTGTCCGACTTCGGCTCAGGTCATGATCTCACAGTTCGTGAGTTCGAGCCCTGCGTCGGGCTCTGTGCTGACAGCTCGGAGCCTGGAACCTGCTTCACATTCTGTGTCTCCCTCTCTCTCTGCCCCTTCCCTGCTCATGCTCTGTCTCTCTCTGTCTCAAAAATAAATAAACATTAAAAAAAAAAATTCCACTTCGTTAACATAGAGTGTAATATTGAGCCTGGCTTGTTTTACAGAGAAACCACGTCCATTCTAAACATTACTATTACTCCCCGACGTATAGCACCAATTCTAATCACATACCATTAACTCCACTCATCCCTTTGCCAGTTTATAAAACCACATATGATTTGAGAGTGGAGACTATTTTACTATTCTACACACTTACCCACAACAGAAATATCTATAAGCCTAGAAATCTGGCCAATCGCTGTTTCAGGCATGAAGTGGAAGACACCGTTATTGTCCCAAGTTGATTATTTCTTCTAGGAAATAAAACTAAACACACAGCAGAGTAACAGAGTGGCCTTGTGCTCCCCCAGTTGGCCCTTCTGCACTTACACATGTTTCGCTCACCCCCACTCCCCCAGCAGGGATATTCTGCACCAGCAAAGCCATTTTCCTTCCTGTTCTCCAAATGTGATATTTTTATTCCTTTCCAGACGACGATAAACTTCTTTAGCTGTAGAACCTAAGAATACAATGCTTTCTTTACCATTCAAAGTATCCATCTTGTTTTCCAAAGTGGTTGGTTAGAATTATCTGGATTTTCTTGCACTTGCCAAATGTTTCTAACCAATACATCAAGACTCTGCCCTTTCTTTTGTGAATATATGACCCTTATAGAACAGCAATAGTAATAAAAGTGGCGTATTTACAATGTGCCAGGTATTAGGTCTGGCCTTTTATGTGCTGAGAGACGTCCTAGTTAGAGACAAGTCCCCAGAGTTAGATAGTCTAGTGTTCAAGCCTTGGCTCTTCCATTTACTTGCTAGGTGACCTTGGGAAAAACCTTAAACTGTGTCACATCTGTAAAATGGAGATATTCACAGTATTTTCCTCATGGAGTTAATGTGAATATTGGGTGAGTTTATGTGTGAAGAGCATTTAGTAGAGAGTACTCAGTAATTCTATCCTAAGAGTTAGCTCTATTATTATAAAAAATCTGCTAGTGGTCACACAACTACCAGGTGATGAAGTCTGGTTGACTCCACTGTGTTATAGCTACTTTCCATGACAAGATATTATTATTATTATTATTATTATTATTATTAAATGTTATTTATTTTTGAGAGAGAGAGAGAGTGCAAGCAGGGGAGGGCCAGAGAGAGAGGGAGACAGAGAATCCGAAGCAGGCTCTGTGCTGTCAGTGCAAAGCCTGATGCAGGGCCCAAACCCACGAACTGTGAGATCATGATCTGAGCCAAAGTTAGACACTTAACCAACTGAGCCATCCAGATGCTTCAGTTATTATTATTATTATTATTATTATTATTATTATTATTATTACCTGTTGGGGATGAGAGAGTCTTCTTTCCTTAAATTGGAGGGGGCCTCATCAGATGTCACCTTTTCCTGGCTGCCCGTCCCTTCTGCGCACTTAAGTGCATTCTTCCCTGGAGGAGGAGTGATTCATCTGGTTGGTAGGTTTTGGTAAAAGAACTGAGCATAAGTGGCTCAGCCCCTTCCTCCACCTCTCACTTGTATGCACCTGCCTGCAAAGGGTTTGCATTCTTGTTGTCAGGCCCCCAAGTGTGGATGTCCCCCCGACATCTGGGGCTGCCTGTGCCTGGGAGGATGTGTGTTCTTTTCTCATGTTTGGTATCAGTAAGCCCACTGTGTTGCATGCCTGAGGTGTATCCTGCTACATGGGCTTTATTGGTAAGAAGCTGATATTTCAGTGTTCATCTGCCTGACACCCATGCCTGTCTTAATCGGTTCTGAAATTAGGCTTGGAAATGGGAAATGCTATTTATGAATTCTTCAGACCCTAGGTATCCTTCAAACAGCCCATCAAGTTCTATTGATTCCCTGGTCTAGCTATCTACTAAATTCATTTCCACCTTTTGGTCTTTCTGCCACTGTATTGGTGTAGGTTCTTAGCAGTCCTGTGGTAGCCTTCCAATCTCACTGATAATAGTCAGCCCTTCCCTCCTCACCCCTCTCTGCACCCTAGAGTGCAGATGTCATCCTGACACCCTTCTGCTCACAATCCTAAGAGGACTCCTGTGACTCCAGGAAGCATACGCACACTTTGTTAGTGCAGGATACAAAACCTTCACGGCCTGGCTGCCCCTTCTCCTTCTCACTCACTTGTCTGCTTCAAGCAGCCTCTGTTCCAGCCAGTTAGAGCTAGTTGTTATATTCTTGGACACCGCAGTTTCTTTTTCCCTCCATGGCTTTGCATATACTCACTTTGCATTTCCTCACTTTAGAATGCTCTGTACCGCTCTGGACTTGGCTGCCATGAATTCTCAAGCCATTGGCGTAAGGATTGCCTCTCCCAGAACATGCCTTCTCTTCATTGACTCCATTCTCCTTGTGGGCTTACCTTGCAGAGTTGCTGATCTTAGTCCCTGTCTGTCTGCTCTAGTAGACGGCGAGCCTCTTTAGCACTGAGCCCCGAGCTCCAAGTCTTTGTTCTCAGGAATAGTCGTGCATTTATGCCTTCCTGGCTCAGGCTGATGGACAGACAAATCATGGAAGAGGACACCTGAGCAGAATGAACAAATGAAAAGCAGTTCACCTGCCCTAGTGAGGAGGAAAAATCCATGGTGAAACCACAGTTGGATGCCATTTTACTCTTACAGACTGACAAAAATTAAAAACTCTGATAAAAACCAAGTGCTGGCATTGATGTGGACACCGATCCTGCCATGCAGTGCTGATGGCAGTGGCGGTTAGACCGGTCACCCTGGGGCGATTCTGTGACGGCTAGTGAGTTTGAAGATGCATGTGTGCTATGACTCAACAATTCTACTTCTGGTTTTATACTCTGGACAAATTCTTGCACAAGAATAAAAGTGCAGGTATGTTCACTGCAACATTATTTGTAATAATAAAAAGTCAAAGGTGATTTAAATGCCTGTCAACAGAAAAACATGATATTGTCATGAAGTGGAATATTGTACAGCAGAGAATATAAATAAACTAGAGCTAAGCTCATCGACGTGATGCATTTCATACTCACCATAATGAGTTGAACAATCAGACTGTAAAAGGATACTTACAGTATGCTATTTTTTAAAGTTTAAATAGGCATGCAGAACAATGTCACATACTATTTAAGTGCACCAGTGTCTGTAGAAAAAATGCAAAGGAATGGTTGTGAGTAATAAACACCAAATTCAGGTTTATGGTCACCTCTGAGAGAGAGGGAGTGGAATGAACATTGGAGCCTTAACTGTATTTGTAATGTTTTACTTGTAAGCTAAGTTTTGGGGCCTGGGTGTTCACTCTGTTATCCTTGATCACTCTGTTGTCTTGTGTATCTTATGTTTTCAAATAAGCAAATCTTTTGTTATTAAAATAAATACCTATTTTTAAAAAGTTCTAGGCTTGGGGTTGGGCTTGAATTCAAGTCTTTGTTTCTTTCCCTCTCTCTTTTTAACATGTTTATTTATTTATTATGAGAGAGAGAGAGAGAGAGAGAGAGAGAGCGGAGAATCAGGGAGGGGCAGAGAGAGAGATAATCCCAAGCTCCATCTTACAACTGTGAGATCATGACCTGAGAAGAAATCAAGAGTCAGATGCTTAACTGACTGTCACCCAGGCTCCCCTGATTCTCTCTTTACTAGCATGAGCAAGTATCTTAAACCTCCTGAGCCTCAGTTCCCCCATCTATAAAGTAAAGATAATAATTCCTTTTCCACAGGATTATGTTAGTAATGAGATAGTGCAGGTCAAGTAGATAGTTCAGTACCTGGCACATGTATTGAACATTCAGTTAAAATTATCTATGATAATTCTGGAAGGTTCTTGATACACCCTTCTTAAATTTCCAATGAAATAATATCAGTTGTCCTGGGGAACGGGAATATTGTCCCAGTTGTCCAATGGGAATATCAGTTGTCCTGGGGAGAAATGGGTGAAGGTGATCAAAAGGTATAAACTTCCAGTTATAATGTAGATAATTTCTGGGGATGTAATGTATAGCCTGGTGCCTGTAGTTAACCATACTGTATTGTATATTTGAAAGTGGATGGGGTGCTGGAGTGGCTTATTCGGTTAAGCATCCTACTTTGGCCCAGGTCATGATCTCACGATTCGTGGCTTCAAGCCCAGCGTTGGGCTCTGTGCTGACAGCTCAGAGCCTGGAGCCTGCCTCAGATTCTGTGTCTCCTTCTCTTTCTGCCCCTCCCCAACTTGTGCTCTGTCTCTCTCTCTCTCTCAAAAATAAACATCAAAAAAATAAAAAAAATTAAAAAAGTAAGTTGCTAAGAGAGTAGATCTTAAAAGTTCTCATCACAAGAAAAAATAAACTTTAACTACATGAGGTGATGTATGTTAACTTATTAGTGATCATTTTGTAATATATACATATGTCATATCATTATGCTGCACACCTTAAATTTATGCAGTGTTATAGGTGAATTCCATCTCAATAAAACTGGGAAAAGAAATAATGTCAGTTGTTAACAGCAAATATATCATCAATTCCCTTCCTGCCTACCAAACTCCCCAAAACCTCAGCCTAAAATGTGAAGGATGCATTCACTTTCTCATAGTCAGAGTTTACATCTTTTCCTTAAGTCATGGCCACACAGGTCAATATTTGTTTTGAAGGCTGGGTTAATTTCCCTGGCTTCTTGGATAATTTAGATAATGCTTCAGGCAAAGCCTATCTAAATGCATAGTTTGTTCAACACCGAGGGGAATGTTGACACATTCTGTGTGTTCTGTCTCTGTCTCTGTCTCTGTCTCTGTCTCTCTCTCTCTCACACACACACACACATGCACTGCAGTCCATCTTCTACTTTGCATTCTTCTTCTTGCTTTAAAGGTTTTTAGTGGCTTTTGGGTTACTGCCAGCTAATGGCAAACCGCGTCCCACAAACTGAATCCCCTTAGCCCACGTCAGCTTTATTGCCTGCAGTAGCCCACCCTTCCAGCCTGTCTCCTCTCTAGCAAAGCAGAGCGATGTGTTGTCGCGCTTCCAAACCTGTGCTGCTCCATCCCAACCAGGTGCTGAGACAGCCTTCAAATGTGCAGTCCTTCTTGTCAATTTGACCTCTCATGGGAGAGGTGGAAGGAACCATGGAATCAAGAGATCTCCCAAACATAGTGCAGAAGAGAATAATGGAAAAACCAGGGTGGGAGACACAAGGCAGGCATCAGAAAGCTGGGACAGATTGAGGCAACATGCTGGATTTTTGTAATACATTTGTAATAATTCCCTCCTACCATAAAATTGAATAATAGCTGTAAAATCAATTGTGAACATCATGGCTTAATTTTCTAATTGATTAAAGCCACGTGGAAGGATCTAAAAGTCTAGTAAACAAATCTCTCTGTGCTGCAAACCTTGCCCAAACATTCTGGAGCCAGAATATCAGGATTTGAATCCCAGCTCTGCTTCTATGCAGAGAGGCTAAGTAACTTGTGACCTTTGGTAAGTCACTTTACCTCTGCACCTATTGAAAATGGGGGGAATCATAGTGCCTATTTCATAGGTTTGTTGTGAAGATTGAGTTAATATGTGTAAATCAAAGAGTGCCTAATAATAGAAAGTGTGCAATAATTATTAGTTATTATTCTCTGCCTGACTGGATTGGTCCAGCAAAGGTTTTTTTGTGTCTTCACACAAGCATGAAGTGTTTTTAAAATAAGGTGGTAATCATGTTGCAGTATATGAGTGCCTCAAATCAATACTGTGCACCTTAAACTTACACAATGTTACATGTCAATTTCATCTTAATAAAGCTGGGAAAAATACTAAATAAAAACACAAGCATGATTTGACTATGTTTTTACAGGATTGCTGTTAATGAGACGGAGGGAGAGCAAAAGCAAAAGCAGGAAGATCAGCCAGGAGGCTTTTGTAGGACTCAAGGGGAAGGCCTATCGTGGCTTGCTCAGCGTGATAACAGTTGAGGTATTGAGAGGTTTTCACAACATCTACTGAGTAATTTGAACTTGGTGGTAACCATCTCTGTCCCAAATCAAGTGACTTTGTGTGTGAGTGTATGTATGTGCATGACTGTGCGTGTATGTATCTCTAGTCTATGTATGTTCTATTCAGCTTATCTACATATTTCTTCCTCTGCATGAAATTATTGTGAATACCAAGGATTGATGATATGTGTTAATATCTGGCAGAATGAGTCCTCCCTTTTTGCTCCTTTTCAAAGTTATCTTAGTTATCTATGTTCTTTTATACTGCCATATCCATTTTGGAATGAATTTATCATGCTCCTCACACAGGAAATTTTGTTTGGGATTATATTAAGTCTGGAAGTTATTTCAGAGAAAATTGGCATCTTTATGTTGCTGCTGCATCCATGAACATGGTTGAACTCTCTAACTAACTTATATCCATTTTTTATCTACTATAATTAATCTTAGAATATTTTACATAGAAGTCTTACATGTTCTTTCTCAGGTTGATAATTCCTAAATACTTTCTTGGGAAGAGTGTATTATTTTCTATTTGATTATGGCTAGAATAAAGGGGTATTAGTTTTTATAAATTGATTTTGTTTCTTGAAACCTTGTTGAAGTTTCTCCTTAGATCTCATAATAAATCTCTTTATTTTATTGCTTTTTAAATATTTTCTGTGATTGCTTATAGTTTGGAACTGAAGTTCATAGTTTTTGGCCTGAAAGTTGAATTTCTAATTTTAATAAAAATGAAGAATTCAAGATTTTTCCTTTTCATAAGGGTAAACTAACTACAATTCCAGGACCTCAGCAGAACAACTAGGAATAAGTATTTGTCTAATTATGGTTACAGCAACCACATTCTCAAACAAAGTATCTTTCTTACTGGTAATGATAACGACAGCAACAACAGAAATACTGATATTTCAGCTCATTTGTATTGATAGCACAGTAATTTAGAAGCAGATATGGATATCAGAATCCCTTGCATGTTTAAATTTATTATGCCACAGCTAAAGACTGTGTTTTTATTTTTTTGTTCAAAATACACAGTTGTCTTTACTGATAATATGAACACTAATGTTATATTGTTTTCCATTTTGTTCCTATATTGCATACATGAACTCAATGCAAGGTACGATTTAGAATTATATATCAACAGTAAAATTCATGAGGTACTTAAAGATTTAAACACAAGGGTGTAAACAGAATCTATGTTCAATTTTGTTTATTTACCTATTTTCACATAAAAGGATGCAGAAATCCATCAGTTTTCAACCAATTCAGAAGTATAACTTTTCAGATTAAAAATGATTTGTTTTTATGGATTTACAGAGAATAATTGTGAATTTCTGTGAGCTACTCAAATGACAGTTTATATATCACATCACATTTTAGGAAATAGTGAAACTTGGCAGTGATTTAAAATATTCTTAGAGGTGCCTGGGTGGCTTAGTTGGTTCAGTGTCTGACTTTTGATTTTGGCTCAGACCATGATCCCAGGGTTGTGGGATCGAGCCCAGTGTCAGGCTCCATGCTGAGGATGGACCCTGCTTAAGACTCTCTCTCTCTCTCTCTCTCTCTCTCTCTCACACACACACACACACACACACACACACACAATTCTAATGGTAGTAACTGGTTTTTTTTTTTTTTTTTGCCTCATAAAATATAAAGGAATACCTTTCTAGTCTGGGACAGTCCAATGAAAATATTGGCGTAACAGTGTGTTTCTAGAATGCTCAATGTTTCAAGGAAATGTTGGAACTGAAATGTTCCAAGGAAAGGAGTAAATTGTATGCCAAAGATGTCTCATGACAAATTAGAAGTGGCACAATTGGCCAAAATTAAGGAAATAATTACATAAATTATGACATGTCTACTAGATGGAAAAGTGGGCAGCCATTGACATTTGAAGACTATGAAAAAGTATGCTGCTAAGAAGGAAAATCTATAAAAATGAAACAAATACAAGTAACTTGACTACATGTTTAAAATACATGTTCTTGGCCAAGTAAGAAATGAAATAGATAGTACTAGGGTAGTGAGTTCATGGGAGAATCCTTCATTCTACAAATTCCCTGAAGTAATAATAGTCACCAAAATGTCTTGCATATCTGCTTTTTGTGCCAGGCACTGTACTAGACCCTTTGTACACATGACTTCTAATCTTTACAACAACCCATCTTTAATCTTTACAACGAAAGCTTGCTTCTCAAGCTATAGTGAGCATCAGAATCCTCTGGAAGGCTTGTTGGAATATATATTACTGGACTTCATCTTCAGATTTTCTGATTCCTTAGATCTGGGGTGGGGTTTCAAGAATTTCCATTTTTAACAAGTCCCTAGAAATGTTGTTGCTGGAAACCAATTTGACAATAAATTTCATAAAAAAAAAAAAAAAAAAAGAAATGTTGTTGCTGCTTGTCCAGTGCTATAAACTGAATATTTGTGTCCTCCTAAAATTCATATGTTGAAATCCTAATCCCCATGGTGATGGTATTAGGGGGTGAGGGCCTTTGAAAAGTGATTAGGTCTTGAGAACAGCACCTTTTTGAATGGGATTAGTGCCTTTATAAAAGGGACCCCAGAGAGCTCCCTTGCCCCTCCTGCCACATGAGGACACATGAGATGGACTACTGGGGAAGCAGTTCTTCACTGGACTGAATCTGTGGGCACTCTGATCTTGGACTGTCCAGCCTCCAGTACTGTGAGAAATAGGTTTCTGTTTATATGCTACCCAGTCTGTAGTATTCTGTTATAGCAGCCTGAACAGACTTAAACATCTAGGGTCTACACTTTCAGAACTGATGATTCATAACATAGACATTTCCTCCACTACGTAAGTGAGAAAATTGAGAATCAGAGGCTAAATAACAGAGCTAACGAGTCGTAGAGCCAGGGTTTAACCACAAGTTTGTCTAATTCAGAAGTTTGTCCTTTTAGCTCTATGCTTTGCTTGTCCTTTAAGTGTGAACCTATTGCTCAACCACAAAGTACGTTAGTTATCTTCTCAAGGTCATTCATTCAGGGTGCTACATAATTGGGTGACTGATCACTAGGAGGCTTCACATGATGGCATACACCTGGGGGGATCAGGGTCTGGCTCAGAAACTGAGATCTTATTGGTATTTCTGAGTTGAATGGACTTAGAGGAGATTCCTTATATGAAAAAAGCTCTCAACAGGCTGATATTTAAAGCTAGAATGCCAGCATAATAATTTACTGGCACTAGAAATTCCTGGTTGGCCTGACCGGGCATGTTTTCCCTGGAGACACGTTATGTGTCTCCACATATTATCAGAAGGCTGCTTGGTGAGCATGGAAGCAAGGCTAGGAGACTTAATATGACTCAAATATTTCATGTCATCAGCTCTGTTGGCATGTCCTGTCTGTATGTTTGCAGAAAAAAGACACATACATCAGGTGCATTGTTATTCAGGTTGGACTGACCAAGTACTTCGCTGGTCTCTGGATGCTGCCCAAATGAGTTCATCACTAGTGGCTGCTGGGAGTCCTCTCTTGCCTATGTTTGTAAGGCTAATTTACCTTCTTTCAGACTCACTGTGTCTTATGTGTCTGAACAGCTTCAATCTGATCAAAATCAAGTCTTGTATGTCTGGGAATGCTTTGGTCTGAATGGATATAAACTCCCCAGATTCACAGGTGGAGCCCTCATGAATGGGGTTAGCACCCTTACAGAAGAGTCACCAGAGAGGTCTCTTGTCCCTTGTATCTTGTGAAAGCACAGGAGAAGGCAGCTGTCTGTGAAGAAGTGGGCCCTTAACAGACATTAAATCTGCTGGCATCTTGATCTTGGACTTCCCAACCTCCAAAACTGTGAGAAAGAAATTTCTGTTGTTTACAAGATACCCAATTTGTGGCATTTTTGTTATAGCAGGCCAAAAAGATTAAGACAGGGAGCCATTTTTGTCTTTAAGGTGACTTACATATGTCTGACACCTGGATCTGCTTTTTAATTTATAATTCTAGTTTATGTCTTAGGGAGCAATCTTATTTTTATCTACCATGACTTGATTTTTGGATTGCATGAGTAAATTCATGTAGACATTGGTTTTCTTGGCTTTATAGATGTGAACCCCAAGGTTCAGAGAAAGGGTAGAGAAAGGATAATTGTCAACATCTGAAGGTATCTGCAAGATCTCAGATCTGAGAGAGCTGGTGAAAGTCAGAGAGCCCTTCTCTGGTCAGCACATCAGGGCTTGGAGTGAGAGGCAGAAGTGAGGTTCATCAGTAAAAACAGATTCAAATGAACATGTTTAATTCATTGGCATGCATGGATGATGGTCCTCATGGGGTTCCTGGCCAAGGCATGCCCTTTGCATTGTACTTGTTGCATTCTCTTGACCAGTGGTCTCAAAATATGGCACTATTATGGGCTGACTTGTGTACCCTCCTAATTCATATATTTCAGTCCCAGTGTCTAGTCCCTCAGAATGTAACTATATTTGGAGATAGAGTTTTTAAAGAGGTATGATTAAATGAAATCGTATGGGTAGCCCTAATCCATGTGACTGCATTGGAGATGGGACCTTCAAAGAGGTGATAGAGTTAAACTTAGGCCCCTAGTGGGGCTCTGATACAATATGACTGCTCTCCTTATAAAAAGGGGAGAGACACTAGGGATGAACACAGAGGAAAGGTCATGTGAAGACACAGCAAGAAGGTGGCCATCTACAAGCCAAAGAGAGAGGCCTCAGGAGAAACCAAACCTGCCAACATCTTGATCTTGAGTTCCAACTTCCAGAACTATGAGAAAAAGAATTTTCTGTTGTGTAAGCTGCCCAGTCATTGGGGTTCTCTTATGGCAGCTCTAGCAGACTAATCCAGGTTCCCTTCAGCAGCAGGACCAATACCTGGGAGGCATTAGAAAAAATTCTTGGGACCTGCTCAGTCAGAAACTTTGGCAAAGGGGCCCAGCAATTTGAGTTTTAGCAAGTTTTCCAGGGGATTCTGATTCTTAGTACAGTTTGAGAACTATTGTCTTATACCTTTATGTCTAAGTTACTTGGAGAATGGACTGTAATATATTCTAAGATGTTCGAAATGCTAACAGCATAGACATTAATGTTAGATTGTCCATATAATCTGTTCTTGGCCATATATATACAAACACAAACCTTTTATATTGGTAGTTGCAGGGAGAGGTAATGAGGGCCTATCCATGATGATCATGACCAAAGAGGGTTACTCCGTTATTCACACTTATGATGAGCAGCATGGATTCAAGAGCCGGAACCATTTGCATTCAATTCATTTAGGAGTTGTGTGGTGTCAGGCAAGTTACTTAGTCTCTCTGTGCCCAATATCCTCAAGTATTATCACCTCATAGGCTTGGCAAGAGAAGTAATGCCGCTAAAACCCTGCTTGACACATAATAAGGACTATATAAATGTCTATTCAATGAAATAGCTACATGAATTCATTAAGTCACAGGAATAATTTTTTTAAAATGGTTTAGAAAGCAACTGGGGAAGTTTGGGTAGGTTTTGGTGAACTTTCTTGGAGCCAGTTCATGGTGGTATTTCTATAGTTTCTACTTCATCACCATTTAAGGCTGACTTGCTAGTGAGCACTTGGTAGTTAATGTCTGCCTAGGAAGGCTGCTTTCCCAGGGTGTTCCTCAGAAGCATCTCTAGAGGTGACAGAACCCACCAACATCATTGATATAAAGTGGTTTATCTTTGTAAGTGTTTCTATCAATTATCTCTGGTTGATGATGGCTAAGAGTTGCAGATCTTCCTTTACAGAAGATAGTTTCTTGCTCAGGTATGGATCAATGCATGCATTTGTCTCCAGGCTGCATTTGTTTTTGTTTTTTGTTTTTCTTTAGGGATACTTAAAAATTACCTCTTCCAGGGTCACCTGGGTGGCTCAGTTGGTTAAACAACTGACTTTGGCTTAGGTCATGATCTCATGGTTCGTGAATTCGAGCCCTGTGTTGGGCTCTGTGCTGACAGCTCAGATCCTGGAGCCTGCTTCAGATTCTGTGTCTCCCTCTCTCTGCCCCACCCTCACTCATGCTCTCTCTCTGTCTCTCAAAAATGAATAAATGTTAAAAAAAATAAGTTACCTCTTCCAGAGAGAGGACCCTGACTGATATATATGTAACCACTTCACTAATGCTCTTGCAATCTGTTTGTTCAGAAGGAAGGTATCATCTCAACAGCTCTCATTTGGGAGAACTTTTAGAGCTTGACTTTCAGGACATTCTAGTTTTGAATTTCATTCATTTGTTATGCTTTCACATATGCCTGTAACTGCATTTTTCATATCGAGACAGATGGTATGTAAACACTAGGAATTTTACACCCACAGTTTACTCTGTGTGCTGATAGGGCATTTCTTCAGAGTATAAATTTTCTTCTTTCTGACTATGGCATAACTGTAAGATTTTCATCAACAAATTGGGAGGAATTTGAGTATATGCTACCTGTGTTTGCACCTTAAGTGGTAGTTCCCAGCTCTATTTCTTGCAACTTGTATGTATTTCTCTTTTTCTTTCAACCAAACTTTACAATATTTTCTGTAGATGTTTCATTAAGGGACAATCGAAATTTAGGTTCTGAGTTTGTGAAAAAGAACTTCTGCCAAATTATGCTTAAGGTCTTTGGTTGATAATGTGTTCTGAGTAATGAAATAGAACATTTTTTTTTTTTAACAATAGAGTATAAGGCTGTATGACTTTAGGTCAGGATTTTTGGATATGAGGATTTGACCTGGGACCGAGGTCCAAACTGGTCAACCTATTGATGAAACAGATTTGAATTTCTAAGGTTTAGTTGTTTTTCACAAATGTGAACAGTTAACTTTGCACAATCCTTGCTCTTATCAATCATTTTAAAGACAGATATTTGTTACATACCCATTATTCACCTACCATTGTGTTTGCTTCTGTGAGGCATACGAGACATGTAAGAAATGGATCTCCTGAAGAAGCTTAAAAATCCAGATAAAGGGGCAAAACTAATATGTGTGGGGAAATTTAATACAGGATTATATGCCAAAGGAGAACACATTTCCCTGCCCGCCCCCCCCTCCCCCACCGGCTTCTTCAAGGAGGAATTTTCCTAAGCACATGTCAAACTGTTCTCTCCCTTTTATTCACTCCACCCACATGGAGGGTAGGAGTCACCTACGTGATTGGTGAAACATGCTCTAGATAGTTCCATCCTTCCTCCTCTTGGGAGCTAGCTTGTCCACATAGGGCATGGGCTCTCTTCAATCCTTCTCTTGCAAAGTGTATGTTTCTCCTGGACACCTATCTATCACTTGCCCTATGGGAGCAAGTCTGCCTAAACAAATGTAGAGGTTAGTCTAACAAAACCACTTGGTAATAAATTTGATATTTTGTCTGTTTTAATTCTCAGTTTTTACAGAAACCAGGTTGGGGGAGACCTGAACGGTATAGGACCCTGAAGCTAATATCCATGGTAAATCAGCCTGAGCCATGAGTGGTTGGGGAAGACTCACTGGGGTTGGATCTTGAAGGATGACTAGGCTTAGAAGATAGAAAGAAGGTAAGGCATCTTTGCAACCTCATTTGAAACTGTTTAGCTTTTAGACTAATGTAATGGGGAGAAATGACAAGGATTTTCCTATTGCAGATGACCTCAGAGGCCAGGAAGAATATTTGTATGAATATCACAAAGGAAAAGAAACTAAGAGTTGAATTCTAGATCTTGTTTTTTTCCCATGCTTGTTGATTGAAGCAACTTTATGTTCATGGCTCGTCTAAATGCAAAATGTTCTCTAAAGAGGTTTCATTTGTCCCCACCCACTAGTCAAACTCCTCTAAGCCCTGGGAGAAATGGATCAGCCTGCCAGAGGACACTGATGCTGCAAATTCTACCAGTTAAGAGCAGGAGGGGCAGGGGGCCACTTCCTAGAACCACTCAGCATCTTCAGTGCTTCCCACTTCTTCAGGGCCTTTAGGATGGACGTTGGGAATCAGATGTCAATATGGAGCACAGGTTTTGAAAACATGTTTGAAAGTGGCCACTCACACCCTGTGTGACTGGGTGAATCAAGTAAGCACTCTGTACCTTTCTCCTCATGGGTCAGACACTGGGATCAATGCATACTTGGAGGCCACTGCAAGGTTCTGGATGGAGCTTTTGTTAGAAAATCTCTGTTAACCAACAAGTTCCTGGAGCTCTATACAACCTTGTGGATTTGAACACAAACAAATAGAAAATGTCTATTATCTCCAAATTAGCCCTCCTACTGTGTTTTCAAATGCATCTGAAATCTCCATTTACATGCTGCAATGGTAAAAAGCCTCTCAAATCTGAGCTGATTGCAAAAGGATTGATTTCCAGCAAATATGGCAAAATGACCAAGAGGGATTCAGGACAGCATCTTGCATACTGTGATGTTCAATAAAAGGTCTTTGGCTCCAGATGAGAATAAGGATTCCTTAGCAGGTCACGCACAGTTGTTGATTCCCTGCTTCCTCCACTTCTTCCATGCCCCAAATCTCCCCTCATTCCATGCCCAAACAAATTACCAAATGTGAGAAGAGGAAAGTTGGAGTCCTGCTGTGTTTATTTTGCTTTATTTGTTCTGGATTTAGACTTAAAACCTTCCAGTGGATGAACTGTATCAAGGGCTTTTCATTTCATATTGTGAAATGTGTTGTTATGCATAGTTCATGCTATTAAAAAACAAAACGTGTAAACCTAAATTAAAATGCATAGCGTGGATCCCTCAGAGGGGGCTTCTGAAACAAGCAGGGCATGAAATGTTGCATAGATTTCTTGTTAACCAGAAAATTATTTTAGCAAACGACACTTCCTGAAGCCTCGGGAAGGAGCTGGTGTGTTGTGATCCTCTGAAGCTCTAAGGTAGGTGCTTGATATTATGCACATTTATCTCGGTTGCCAGGAACTCTACATTGCCATCTGTCTTAAGCTTTGCCAGAAGCTACCTGTGGTTTAAAAGGACGGAAAGGTCTGGACAACAAGGGGGCTTAGGGAAATAATGTGGAAATAAAATATTCGCAATTTTGTCATTAACTTTACTCTTGACACACTGTGTGAGGTATTTACCACTCTTTCTCAGGCTTCATGCTGTGAGGATACCTTCGTGATGCTTTTTTTTTTTTTAATTTTTTTTTTTTAACGTTTATTTTTGAGACAGAGAGAGACAGAGCATGAACGGGGGAGGGTCAGAGAGAGGGAGACACGGAATCTGAAACAGGCTCCAGGCTCTGAGCAGTCAGCACAGGGCCCGACGCGGGGCTCGAACTCACGGAGTGTGAGATCATGACCTGAGCCGAAGTCGGCCGCCCAACCGACTGAGCCACCCAAGCGCCCCTCGTGATGCTTTTTTAAAAAGACAAAACTAACTTCCTATGGTGGACACAGTCATAACACAGTGTCTGGAAATGCAGTTATCAGCCCTTCTATCAGGGCTGTTTGCTCGTGCACTGGATGGAGCCATGAACCCCTGGGTGAAGAGCTCTCTGTGAGAGGAGGCCGGAATTTTTTGCTGGTCTTCAGTTCCTCTATAGCCAAAGGCAATAAGAGAACTGAGACAGTCATCAGCAGTTAGAACAAATCCTCTTTCAGGCTACATTTCCAGAAATTGTCTCTATGCAGTGGCATTACTACTGACATCTGCCCCTTCTGTTTTCTGCAATTGCATTATAAAGAAATGGCTTTGGGAGTCAGATTTGAAATTGTGGCTATTCACTGAACTGTGGACCACTAACTAAGGCCCTGCCTAGGTATGTGAAGGAGAAACAGAAATTGCCTGGTTAAATGAAAATGTCACAGTAAATATGTTGTGTTTTAATTCCAGCCTTATACAACATAATCCGAATCCATGTAGTATAATCCAAAAAAAAAAAAAAAAAAAAGAAGCTGTGAATCTAAATGGTAATTGGCCAGCAGTTCTGAGAGATCCAGCATGGACCATCTACTTCATTACTTGCTCTGTGACCTTGGCCAACTTAACTTCTGCTTCTAGATTTCTAAAGTGAAGAGTGATGAAGATCCCATGTCATGGCACGTAACTCACCAAGCCCAGTGCTTGGCACATTAGGAGTTTCAATGTTTCTACCTTTTCATTTCCATGCTTTGTCCTGTCCCTGTTTTATGTTGTTTTCAGTATGACAAGGTTCAACAGTAGAAGTAACAAGGTGACATCAGAAATCACGCTTTCCTGTTTACTTGAAAACAAAAATCACTTCTACCCTTAAACAGTCTGAGGTGATCTCTGAAAATGGTTTGCTATTCACTTGATCCAGAAAACCCTACAAAATCATGCAGATCAAGTTTCAAATCTTCATGCTCACTTTAAGAACACATGTGCAACTACCCAGGTCACATTGGTGGCATATCTGAAAAGCCACCAACTACTTGAAGGATGTCATTATGCAGAAGTGATGTGTGTCATTCCATCACTACAAGGGTGGACTTGGTAGGTGTGCCCAGGCCAAACAGTGGGGCTGGACACAGGGTCAGTGGCCCCAAAAGAGTGCTGAATTTTTATTGCACATGCCAAAAAATGCAGAGAGTAATGCTGAACTTCCGGGTTTAGATATAGATTCTCTGGTCAAGCATATCCAGGTGAACAAAGCCCCTAAGATGTGGAATAGAACTTTCAGGGCTCATGGCTGGATTAACACATACATGAGCTCTCCCTGTCACATGGAGATGATCCTTACTGGAAAAGAGCAGATTGTTCCTAATCCAGAAGAGGAGGCTGCACAGAAGAAAAAATACCCCAGAAGAAACTGAAGAAACAACAACTTAGGGCCTGGGAGTAAATTCTGTATAAAATAAATGCAAATAAAAGTAAAATCAGAGAAAGAAATCACAACATTAAAGAGATTTTCCTTGATGACACCACATAAAGAAGTTGTCCAATTATGGAGAATCTTCACTATAAGAACAATCTTTTTTTTAAGTTGCCTGATTTCAATGGGTCTGACCCATGAAAACTTGCCTATCTTTCTGCACTTCCTCCATGACATTCCTTAGTAATCTCTTGCATCCTTCATCAGTAAATGATTATAGAATATGAAATTTGTTAGGAGCGGAGATAGCTTTAGGATCTTTGGAAGATCTGGGCCCTAGGAAATGGGGATACTAAGTCTTAGGGCTTCCTCTACCATTGACTTGCTGTGATGTGTTGGGCAGCCTCAGGTGAGAAAATGAGTGTAAAAGCATTTGTCAAGGATGAGTTCTCTTCCCCCACCTTTCTGCACTCCCCTCTAGATGGAGACAATCTGAGCCTGTGTCCCTGAAGAGCTTCCAGTTTTCAGCTTAGTGATAGCAGGATGTGTAGGTCAGGAATCCCAGGGCTCACGGGGCTGAAGAGGTAAATGAATGGAGGTCGAAGTCGAAGAAGAATGGAAATGGTGAAGACTGGTCAGTTGGAGAGCACAGCCCATGTAACCTTTTTTCTAAATCCAACACTTATTTGAATGTACACATATAAAAATGGTGTCTACAGCTCGTTGCCAGTTGAGATTCTACTGTGGACAGTGGGTTGGAAACTCAGGTGAACCTAAGAAAGGTGCTGACCAGCCTCTTCCAGGTGTTGTTCTTTTTGGAAGGGGTAGGCCCCAGTCTGAGTTGTAGTTCCCTCCCAACCCCACCATTTCTAAAGGATTTGGTCTCATGAGAGCCCCTCATCCTGGAAAATCAGCAGAATTTTACATGCCAAAATTTCCTCCAGTCAGCATGGGATGCTGATGCGCACCTAGTCACACCTTTGGTTTGTTTTGCAATTCAGAATTGGGTTTCCCTGCTGTGGCTGATGCAGTTGGCTTTGGTTACAGTGCAATATATTCAAATAAACATTTATGAGGGTAAGTAATCATATTTTATGCAAACAAATTATTCTTCTGTAAAAGTCACTTTTAAAAAATGCATGCTATTTCTTTTCTCAGTCAGCATATCAAGTTAATAAAAGTTATTGTATCATCAAATTTCCCTTCATGGCTGTGTATTGTTCCATTTATGTTACATTTAGAAGGTTGGTCTCTACTTTGTTTCTCCCCTCCCCCCCATTAAAGTTTTATACTCTCACCACTCATATAAGAAATCATGATTAGATCACATATCACATAATTATGGCAAAAAATAGAGAAGGCTACTTCTGAAAGAGGCAAAGTGTTCATTAAAAATTGTACGTAGGTTCCAAATCCAAGGAAACACATGAATTACTAGCTCATTAAAATTGGAGT
Source organism: Herpailurus yagouaroundi (assembly GCF_014898765.1). Classification (NCBI taxonomy): domain Eukaryota; kingdom Metazoa; phylum Chordata; class Mammalia; order Carnivora; family Felidae; genus Herpailurus; species Herpailurus yagouaroundi. The sequence goes on from NW_024420926.1 coordinate 25,203, forward strand.
TCATTATTAAAATAAAGTGTCTCCTTGATCAAATAATGCAGTACTTTTCTGGCCCATTTTAGGTATCTTTTGTGCTTCTTTATCCAGGAATTCCTGGTTGCTGCTGAGGAGCCTGTGCAGGATGTGATGGAAGAGAACCGTCATTAGCTACCTTCTCTCCTCAGTGAAGGAAGAACATAACGAGACTCAGACATGTCTTGATGCACTTACTCACTTGAATACAGAAAAGTGCTTCTAGGGAAGAGCACTGGAGATGCTTTCAGTTCTAAGGGTGTCTGGAAGGGAGATCAGGAGGAGGAGGTTATGGGAATGAAGCACTGGGGGTAAATGGGGTGAGTCATTGTAGAGCATAACCGTTCTGAAGTGTTCTTCTGGGAGAGACCCTAAATAGGTAATCAGGATTAAGTGTCCCCAATGTGTGGCCCATTCTATGCTACATACAGTGGTCTCCATGGAGCATGCAGTCTGCTAGGGGAAATATCCAAAGCCTCTGAACCCACAGGCTTAACTGGGCTCCCCAGATATTGCCGTAGTGGGGAATGCTCCTGCTCCTCAGCAGCTCTCTGAAAAGAAACCCTCTGAAGGCCATATGAGTTTAGTTTCCATTCTGCATGAGTGAGTATATGGTCTGGTTACTTTTGGTGATGGAACATAATTCTCTAGAATAATTTTCTGACAGTTTCCAAAGATGACGGCATTTGATCAGGCAAAACCTTGTACCCAGAGTAAGCACCTGCATGCCATCCCTCTAAAGACTGAGATGAAGGAGACAGGGAGGAACACAAAACATAGACTTGTGCCAGGCGATATAGGTCCCATTCCTATTTGGCCACTTACTAGCTGTGTAACCTTGGGTAGATAACTTGATCTTTCTGTGTTTCCGTTGCCTCATCTAGACGGTAGGGTTAATGGTATCTACTTCTTGTGGTTATTGTGACTATTAAATAAGAGAATGCACATAAAACAACTATCATAGTACTTGGAATAAAATAGGTACTGAAAAAATAGTAGCTTATTACTTTTATTATGGTGATTTCCCATCACTGTAACTCTAGCATAAAAGAGTTAAACTGCTTTGCATATACTAGTTAGATATGCAGTTCTCTCTGGTTATTTAAATCCATTTTTATTCTATATTCAGTTTGAAGTACAGTTCATGTCATGAATATTACTTTCAGTCTTTATACTAGACACACTCAGAAAATTATTGCCAGCAATGTATAATAATTATAGTATTTTTGACTTTCATGTTTTAAAAAATAACCAGTCATACTTATAAATATCTAAGTGTAATATTTCCCGTTCTACTAGAAGGGAAAATATTTTTCATTTATTGCAACTCTACCTCTGAAAATAAACACCATGGTGTAAACATACCAACAAGGCTGTCTTGAGCTTAAAAATCAGGGAAAATAAATTTAACTTCAGGGAGGGATAATGAATGCACACCTCAAACACCCCTGTTTGAGAAGATGTATGTCCTAGGACTAAAGGTGCTGAAAAGTAGCTAGCCAAAATGGGATGCTATCTCAAATTCAAATAAATTGCAATTCTAATGGAGCTGCATCCATTTCCCTCTAGAGCACTTGTTCCTACCCTTGCTCCCCAGCCGGTCTCAGTTCCTGACGCCCTGGTTCCCTCTGTATTTGGCATCAACCACCTTTCCCTTCTATGTAGACACTGGCTCCCTCAGGTGCCCTACTTGTGACTGTGGTCTCATTATTCATTTGTCCAACTGTATTCTTCTATCCTGCATTTCTATGTACATCTTGGGCCACTGGATTCTGGCTTCTGTCCCCAAAAGCCACTGTAGTCCGTCACATTCTGAGTTGCCTCTGATCTGGTCCTTGGCTTACTTGCTCCACTCTGGCTGAGCTACTAGTCCCTCCACCTGAAAGGAGCTCCTTCACAGGCACTGGTCACCATGGGAACTGATGCTCTATTTTGAGCCTCACTATGGTCAAGTGAGTTCATGCTGCCTATAAAACCCAGAATGAAGGAGAGTCATTGATTTTTTTTTTTTTTTTTCTCTCTGGCTCAGGAACCTGTGTTGGGGGCAAGATGATGCCTCAGGTGGGCGTGTGTGTGCGTGCGTCAGTGGAAGATGTATCTCTTTTCCTGCGGTGAGAAGAAAATTTTGTCATTTTTAGATGTTGGTTGCTTTAGGAGTGCAAGCTACAGTAAGATCCCTTAGTGGGTGGTGAAACTGATGTAACAAGTTGCAGCCAAGTAGAAGTTTTTCACTAAAAAATGAACTGAAAGACAAAAAGGAAGTCTCAGAGAGCATTTTAACGAGATTATAATATCTCTGTTTATTTAACTATCATCTACCTATCATGTTTGTATGTGTGTGTATACTGGGTTTGCAATGTAAATGTATTTTTTATTGAGATTCTTAACCAAGAAAATTTGAAAGCCACCCCTTCAGTAGAATTAGGGAATTTTGTGATTCTCCTGTTTACCCTCCCCCGAACTCTATCTCAACTGTGACATGGGCTGCTCAGTGTAGGGCATTGAGACAGAAAACTGATGTGCATAATGGAGTTACCACCACTACTATCATGATCCTACTCCTTTTCTGTGGTTGAGCCCAGGGTTTGCAGTCCCTGCAAATACCCAAGAGGGGAATATGGGAGAGGTGGCTGGAGAGTGAGGTTTGGGGGTACAGAGAACAGAAGGACAGCTGGTTGGAAGGATAGAAAACATGTAAACAAAGCTGGTACCATGGAGAGAGGGGAGCAAGGAGAACCCAGGGAGAAATTCTTTAAGAGGTGGTGGGCTGCACCAGAAACCATAAGATACTTAGTAATAAACCTAACCAAAGAGGTGAAAAAATCTATACACTGAAAACTATAGAAAGCTTATAAAAGAAATTGAAGAAGACACAAAAAAATGGAAAAATATTCCATGCTTATGGATTGGAAGAACAAATATTGTTAAAATGTCGATACTACCTGAAGCAATCTACATATTCAATGCAATCCCTACCAAAATAACACCAACATTATTCACAGAGCTGGAACAAACATTCCTAAAATTTGTATGGAGCCAGAAAAGACCCTGAATAGCCAAAGCAGTCCTGAAAAAGAAAACCAAAGCTGGAGGCATCACAATCCAGGACTTCAAGATGTATTACAAAGCTGTAATCATCAAGACGCTATGGTACTGGCACAAAAACAGACACTCAGATCAATGAAACAGAATAGAGAATCCAGAAATGGACCCACAAACATATGGCCAACTAATCTTTGACAAAACAGGAAAGTATATCCAATGGAATAAAGACAGTCTCTTCAGCAAGTGGTGTTGGGAAAACTAGACAGCGACGTGCAGAAAAATGAACCTGGGCCACTTTTTTCCACCATACAAAAAATAAACTCAAAATGGATGAAAGACCTAAACATAAGACAGGAAGTCATCAAAACCCTAGAGAAGAAAGCAAGCAAAAATCTCTTTGAACTCGGTCACAACAACTTCTTACTCAACACGTCTCTGGAGGCAAGAGAAACAAAAGCAAACATGAACAATTGGGACCTCACCAAAATCAAACCTTCTGCACAGCGAAGGAAACAATCAGCAAAACTAAAAGCCAACCGAAGAATGGGAGAAGACATTTGCAAATGACATAACAGATAAAGGGTTAGTATCCAAGGGGCACCTAGGTAGCTCAGTTGGTTAAGCCTCTGACTTCCACGCAGGCCACGAGCTCATGGTTTGTGAGTTTGAGCCCCGCGTAGGGTTCTGTGCTGACAGCTTAGAGTCTGGAGCCTGCTTCAGATTCTGTGTCTCCCTCTCTCTGCCCCTCCCCCACTTATGCTCTGTTTCTCCCTCTCTCTCTCTCTCTCAAAAATAAAAATAAAAAAGACTTAAAAAAATAAAAAAAAGAGTATCCAAAATCTGTAAAGAACTTATCAAACTCAAACCCAAAAAACAGATAATCCAGTGAAGAAATGGGCAAAAGACATGAAATGACACTTTTCCAATGAAGACATCCAGATGGCTAACAGACACATGAAAAAATGTTCAAAATCCCTCATCATCAGGGAAATACAAGTCAAAACCACAATGCGATAACACCTCACACCTGCCAGAATGGCTGACACTAACTACAATACAATATCTAACACTAACTACAACAACAATATCTATTGTTGCCCAATGTTTACAGCAGCACTATCAACAATAGCCAAAGTATGGAAAGAGCCCAAATGTCCATCGATGGATGAATGGATAAAGAAGATGTGGTATATATAAACACAATGGAGTATTACTTGGCAAGCAAAAAGAATGAAATCTTGATACTTGCAACAATGTGGTTAGAGCCAGAGGGTGTTATGCTATGCGAAATAAGTTGGTCAGAGAATGACAAGTATCATATGACTTCACTCATATGTGGAATTTAAGATACGAAACAGATGAACATAAGGGAAGGGATGGAAAAATAATATAAAAACAGGGAGGGGACAAAACATAAGAGATTCTTAAATATAGAGAACAAACTGAGGGTTGCCAGAGGGGTTGGGGTGGGGGGATGGGCTAAATGAGTAAGGGGCATTAAGGAAGACACTTGTTGGGATGAGCACTGGGTATTACACATAGGGGATGAACCATTGGATTCTACTTCGGAAATCATTATTGCACTATATGCTAACAAAATTGGATGTAAATTTAAAAAAATAAAAGAAAACAAAAACAAACAAACAAACAAAAAAGACACTAATTATATAATGATTAAAAAAAAAAAAAAGAGGTGGTGGGCCGGAGGAGGGTGGCAGTGAGAGGTGTGAAGGGAATACCCAAGAAACTTATATATATGGGTGTTCATCAGTCAGTTTTACATTCCATGTTCAATGCTGAGCTCTAGTACTTACAAATCCTTACATAGATACTCACTTTGCTTGCTGTCTTGTGTTTATGGTATTCTTCATAAAGGGAGTAGAAGGTGGTGGTTGCAGAACTCCACAGGGGGGCTAAGACTGCTGGGTGGGATTCATGAACAACTATGAAGTAAGACTGAGGTGTGCATGGATGTTAGATAAACCTCCTCCTTCAAATACACCAGGAGGATGTGACCTTTGAAAAAACAGGAAGGATAAGTACTGATAATTTTGTGGTGTCAGTGTCTTCTAGCTAAAGACCACTAGGAACACACACATGGTTGAACAAGTTGAGGCTATCAGGTGTTGAACCATGTGGCATTGCAGTGAGAGGGCATTCTGGAAGTGCTTACAGGATTTGGGCTCATGTGGGGGATTTGGAGGGAGGGCTTGAGAGAGTGGGGCTCTACTATGACTGGATGCTGTCAGGAGATGGGTGATTCTGTGATGGGTTTCTTAGCCATTGTAACTATAGAGAGGGCAGACCAGAGTGAGGCCGAAGGTGTAACTGGCTAAGAAGCAGCATATTACCTGGGGTGGGGGGAGGGGTGGGTTGGGCAACGTTCATGTTTTATCTGTGTTCACACTTATGAGTGGTCTTGTTTTTGTCTTGATCCATCATGACCATAGAGTGGCCTCATCTGATATTGTTGCTCCGTGAAATTGTTTATGTTTGGCAGGAGAACCCCCAAGCCTGGCTGTCAGGGGCTGCTTTTCTCTTTCTCTATTGGATGGTTGTTTGAGTCATTGTACTTCAAGATTAAGATAGACTGCAAGATTGGGACACCAAGGTGACAAGCACATGTCTGTATGCTTACATATGCGGTGTATTTTACATACATATATACATATACATATACATATACATATACATATACATATACATATACATACATACATATACCTACATAGGTAGGTGTTGACTATATGTTGACATGTATGTTCAGTACCAAGTTGCCTCCTTGAAAGGAAGGGAAATTTACATCCTCCTCATGAAGTGAAGGAAATTCCACAATCTCTTGTGAATCCAATTCACCATCTTCAAACTTGCAATTAACAAATTAGGAAGTTGGGCCCTTGAATCAAAATTCTCTAGTATAATTTGAGTGACAAGGTCAGACATCCTTAATGATGGATGGAATTGATTACCTCCATAAGTTATCATGAGGTCTTGCACATATGCAGTTGTAGCATTCTTGTTTTTATTATTATTATTTATTTATTTATTTATTTATTTTTTTGAGAGAGAGACAGAGTGAGAGCTGGAGAGGGGCAGAAAGAGAGGGGGACACAGAATCTGAAGCAGCCTCCAGGCTCCAAGCTCCAAGCTGTCGGCACAGAGTTTGATGTGGGACTTGAACCCAGGAACCATGAGATTATGACCTGAACTAAGTTGGATGCTTAACCAACTAAGCCACCCAGGCACACCACATACTTTGCTAAAATCCAGAAACCCTGTGGATGGTCTGAATCAGGCAACTTTGAGGCAGTTGGCAGGGGTGGGAGCGGTGCTGGTAACATGACATGTCTGTGCAGTGAAATTCAGCTGCTCTTCATTTGAAAGACAGCCGTCTGGGATGCAAGGAGAACTTAGAATTATGATGAACCATTGCCTACCAGAGTGGGTTAACACCATAATATCACTGGGAGATCATTCATACTAGATGGTGAATTATGCAATGCAACAATGTGCTGACTTTAATTCCAGTGCCATATGGCTTTAGGTTCACTTTCATGCATCTGGGGGGTGGGATGGGGTAGTTTAAGGGTTTTTGTGTAGAGAAGATCATAAAGGAATGATGTTATTTTATTAGGAGAATGGAAATTGCAGTAAAATGTAGACCTAGGACAGAATGTGGAGATGAAGATATAGCAAATGCAGAATAACTATTTTTGTGTAGTCAGTGAGAGCTAGGGGATATTTGTGGCTTCTTTTCATGATTCCTGAGGCCACGGGTGGCTTCAGAATGTCTAGCCCCTGCTGTGGGGCTGTAACATTTATTGCAAACCAGTCTCAGAGATTTGGATTAGTGGTAGGCATAGAATATATATGTCTGAGTCAAGAATTTTGCTGGGACAATGGCTGAATTGAGTGGTGATCGTTCTAGTAATAGCTAAACATTTTTAAGTACTTATAATGTGTCAGGTACTGGGCTTTCATACATAGTCTTAATTAACTCTCACCACAAATCTGTAAAATAGATAACACTAATGCTCCTATTTTATAGAATGGGTGCACTGACGCTTTGACAGTTTAAATCATTTGTCCAAAATCACATGGTTAATAAATACAAAGCTTAAATCAATGTAGGTAGAAAAGAAAATGAAAATATGCAGTGCTTGGAATACCCAAACATGTTTTATTTTATTTTTTTTTATTTATATATGAAATTTATTGTCAAATTGGTTTCCATACAACACCCAGTGCTCATCCCAAAAGGTGCCCTCCTCAATACCCATCACC
>NW_024420927.1:0-3950 GCF_014898765.1 Herpailurus yagouaroundi
GGGGTTTCTATTCTATTCCATTGGTCTATGTGTCTGTTTTTGTGCCATAGGATTTTTTTATGTATAGTATCATGTCATTTGCATCTTCCTTACCAATTTGGATTCCTTTTATTTCTTTTTGTTGTGTAATTGTTGTGTGGTATTTTGCTGAATAAAAATGTTGTTTTGTTCCTGATCTTAAGGGGAAAGCTCTCAGTTTTTCCCCATTGAGTATGATGTTGACTGGGTTTTTCATTTAAGGCCTTTATTATATTGAGGTATGGTCCCTCTGGACTTACTTTGCAGAGGGTTTTTATCATGAATGGATGTTGTACTTTGACAAATGCTTTTTTGATATCTATTGAAATGATCATATGGTTTTTATCCTTTATCTTATTGATGTGATGTAGCATTCTGATTGTTTTGCAAATATTGAATCATCCTTGAATCCTGGAAATAAATCCTACTTGATTGTGATGCATGATTTTTTTAAATGTATTGTTGGATTTGGTTTGCTAATATTTTGTTGAGGATTTTTGCATCCATGTTCATGAGAGATATTGGTCTGTAGATCTCTTTTGTTTTGTGGTATCTTTACCTGGTTTTTGGTATCAGGGTGATATTGGACTCAAATAATGAATTTGAAAGTTTTCTTTCCTTTTGTATTTTTGGAATAGTTTGAGGAGGACAAGTATTAACTCTTGTTTGAATGTTTTGCAGAATTTGCCTGTGAAGCCATCTGGTTCTGCATTTTTATTTGTTGAGAATTCAAAAAAATTTTTTTTAAATGTTTTATTTATTTTCAAGAGAGAAAGAGACAGAGAGAGAGAGAGAGAGAGACAGAGAAAGACAGAGAGAGAATAAGTAGGGGAGGGGTAGAGAAAGAGAGAAAAAGAGAGAGTATGAATGGGGGAGGAGGAGAGAGAGAGAGAGAGAGAGAGAATCTGAAGCAGGCTCCAGGCTCTGAGTGGTCAGCACAGAGCCCGACATGGGGCTTGAACTCATGAACCAAGAGATCATGACCTGAGCTGAAGCTGGACACTTAACTGACCGAACCACCCAGGTGCCCCAGAGAATTTTTTTTTTAATTTAAATTTTAGTTAGTTAACATACAGTGCAGTATTTGTTTCTGGAGTATAATTCAGTGATTTGTCACTCACAAAACCCAGTGCTCATCACTACAAGGTACACCCTCCTTCCCCTTCACCCATCTAGTCCATCTCCCACCCACATGCCTCCATCAAGAGTCTCTATCTCTATTCTCTATCATTAAGAGTCTCATGTGGTTTGTTTCCCTCTCTTTTCTTCCCCCTACCCCTTCCCATATGTTCATTTGTTTTGTTTCCCAAATTTATTGGGAATTCTTTGATTACTGATTCCATTTCATTGCTGGTAATTACTCTGTTATAATTTTCTGTTTCTTTCTCCTTTAGTTTTGGTAGGTTATATGTTTCTAGGAATTTATCCACTTCTAAGCTGTCCAATTTGTTGGCGTATAGGTTTTCCTAATATTTTGTTAAGATTGTTTGTGTTTCTATGGTTGTTATTTCTCATCTTTCATTTGTCATTTTATTTGGGTTCTCTTTCTCTTTTTTAACGAGGCTTGCTCAAGGTTTATTAATTTAGTTGATCTTCCCAAAAAATCATCTCCTGTTTCATTGATCTGTTTATTATGTTTTTTAGTTTCTGTATCAGTAATTTCTGCTCTAATTTTTTATTATTTCCTTCATGTGTTGGGTTTTGGTTTTATTTGTTCTTCTTTTTCTTACTCCTTTAAGGGGTAAAGTTAGGTTATTTATCTGAGGTTTTTTTTCTTACTTCTTAAGGTAGGCCTGTATTATATAAACTTCTGAGGGAAGAACTTTTAAATGAAAAGGAACCAGGATTTAATGACTGGAGAAATTCTTAGCCTATTTGGTTTGCAAAAGATGCTAAAATTAAGAGATTAATGGAGAGAAAATTGTGTTTTAGAGAAAAAGCTATGATTGGCTGGACAAACTTTTCCTTATGCTTCAGTAAGATCAAGGCATGCAGTCATGCAGCAGTTTCTCTGAAGAGACTGAATCTCTTCAGTGAATGATAAAGACTGTCTTATTTTCCTGGGACCACCAATTATACTGATAAACTGGGGATGAGAAGTTTGTATTGTTTTCTAGTTTTTGTTGTTGTTTGTTTATTTTGAGTTGGAGAGTAAAGGGTTGTTGGTGTGTGTTCAGATTGCAATTGTCTTTTGCTGTTCTGGGACCCTTAATTTCCACATGGCACCAGAGCATGCCTGCCCCAGAGTGGTGTTCTGGGTCTTGTATTCTCTCAAACCCTTTCCTTTTGATTTACCAGATGCCAGTGGTACCAAACTGAGACCTGTTTCTAGTATGTTTCCATACTTTGAGTTGACTTTCTTCCTCTGGGGTTAATTTTGTTTAGTACTCACCCTAGACCCTCTCTTTCCTTCTTTCTCCTCCACGCTCATCCCTTTTCCTTCCCTCTTTAATATATTCTCTGCCCTGACTTTCCACTCTGGATTTGGACACTTATTTCCTTATTTACAAGCAACTTGAAGTTCACAGTATTTTTTTGACTCCTATTTATATTGTTAGTGTGGGTTATGAGCAGTTCATTTGCTCTTGTTAATTTGTATATTTTTGTAGGTGATGGAAAGTGGCTGCATTATCTTATGGCAGGGTTTCTCAACCTTGATATCCTGACTTTTGGGAAGAGATTTTTGTTGTGGGCAACTGCCCTGTGCATTCCAGAATGTTTAGCAGCACCTTGCCTCTACTCACTATATGACAGTAGTGGCCATCTCCTCCATTGTGACAGCCCTGGATGTCTCTAGACATTGCTAAATGTCCTGTAAGAGGCAAAATCACATCCGGTTGGTCACCACTGTCTTATAGGAACACTTTCTATCTCTTTTTGCTTTACTACTATACTTAGAGATTTCTCAGCTTTATTTTTCATTTTCTGTCATCATGCTTTAATATTTGTTGTTCTCAGAGTGTTCCTTTAAAAACAATTAAAATTGCGTCCTGCTTTTTTTCATGAATGCAGTATCTCTTCTTTTTCTTTTAAAAACATTATTTATAATTGTTAACTTGATGTTTGAATTGTTGCTTTATTAACTTTGTTTCCTCTACTATTTGATTACTCTTGGGTAATAATTCATACTTCAGAGTAAGGCACTACAATACTAATGGAAACCTGTTTGTGTGTGCATGGAGTGTATTCATTGGTCTTCAGTGTAGGATAACTGGAGAGTGATCCTATTTCATGGGGGAATTCCTAGTATCAGTATCAATGGATATTTTCTCTTGGTCTGATCAATTTCACCACAGAGAAAGTTTTCAATTTTCTGCTTACCAGTTAGTATATTGGGTAGGGATCAAGGGAAGGAGCCAGAGGTGGAGGGTGGGGTGGAAGGATGTCTCACTTTTCAGTGTGTAGCTTTTCCATTTATGCCCTTGGCTTTTTAGTAAAGAACTTCCCAAGCTTTGCCAGGTTCCTCCTTCATACTTTAACCTCTTCAGATGATAAACATGCAGTCTTCTGCTGGGTTACATAGAAGGAGACCTGGGGCTTAGTTGCTCTTTTTTAAAGATTTTCAACCAATTGTCCTATTTTCAGTCCTACCTTTACTGTTTTCTTAAAGGTATCTGATGCCTGCAGTTCTTGAACCTTGCATACTTCCATTTGAGACTGCCTGTTCCGAAATGATGCTTAGCTTTCAGCTTTCTGTGATCCTCTGGGCCAATTGCCTCTTATCTATTTGTTTTCTAGCCCTTAAAACTTGTTTTTAATGTTTTTAAGTCTGTAAAAATACAGAGTTGTATTTTATTTTATTTTATTTTTATTTTTTTTAAGTTTCTTTTTTTTATTATTTTTTTATTTTTATATGAAATTTATTGTCAAATTGGTTTCCATACCACACCCAGTGCTCATCCCAAAAGGTGCCCTCCTCAATACCCATCACC
>NW_024420928.1:0-2980 GCF_014898765.1 Herpailurus yagouaroundi
TAATAAAGCAATTTTATGTATAACAGCATCTTTGTCAGCCTATGGTAGATTACGCTGATTGGTTCTGGAATGTTGAACCACTTTTGCATACTCGGAATATATCCCACTCGGTCACAGTGTAGGATTCTTTTTATATATGGCTAGTTTCTATTTGTTAAGGAATTGTGCTAGTAAATTTATGGGACATATCGATCTATAGATTGTTTCCTGGGCTATCGTTATATGGTTTTGGTATCGGGATAAGAAAAAACTCCATTAGAACTGTTTCCTTCTAGGAAAAAAAAAAAAAAAAGGAGGTTAGAGTGGGAGAGAGCCAAAGCAGAAGAGACTCTTAAAAACTGAGAACAAACTGTGGGTTGATGGGGGGTGGGAGGGAGGGGAGGGTGGGTGATGGGTAGTGAAGAGGGCATCTTTTGGGATGAGCACTGAGTGTTGTATGGAAGGCAATTTGACAATAAACTTCATACATTGAAAACAAAAGAACTTTTTCCTTCTATTTTTCTAGAAGAGATTGTGTAAAATCAGTGTTAATTCCTCCTTAAATGGTTACATGTTTGATAGATGGTAAAAACATCTGTAGATTTTTTTTAATCTATTTTTTTATATTAAATTTCTTTAACTCAAATTATCTACGTCATCTTCTATGACAATCTATGGACCATTCAAATTGTCCATGTCATCTTGAGTTTGGTAGTTTAGGATTTCTAAAGAATTGATCCATCTCTTCTTGACTGTCAAATTAAAAGCATAACATTTAAAGTATCATCCTGTTAATGAATGCAGAAGTCATAGACCCACTCATTGGTGGTTTGGGGTGTGGGTGCGTGTGTGTGAAGACTACTAGGTTTATCAATTTTATTTTTTTTCTAAGCACTGGCTTTGTATCATTAGGTTTCTCTGTTTTCCTATTATAAACTTCATTGATTTCTGCTTTTTTCATTTTCTTTCTCCTACTTGCTGTGGATTTACTTTGTTCTTTTCCACTTTCTTCAGGTAGAAAGTTCATTATGGATTTGAGACCTTTCATCTTATCCAATGTTGGCATTTATTACTATAAACTTCCATAACAGCACTTTAAGCTGCTTCACACACAAATTGGTATACTTTTTCATTTGTTCTAAGTATTTTTAAATTTTCCTTTGAGCCTTCTTTGATTCATGCTTTACTTACATGGGTCTTGTTTAATTTGTAAGGTCGGTTGACTTCCTGTTGCTGATTCAGTTTGATTTCTTTTTTTTGTTTTGTGAGGGTTTTTTTTGGGGGGGAGTAATGTTTTTATCTATTTTTGAGAGAGAGACAAAACACAAGTCGAAGAGGGGCAGAGAGAGAGGGAAACACAGAATCTGAAGCAAGATCTAGACTCTGAGCTGTAAGCACAGGGCCCAGCATGGGGCTTGAACTCACAATCCGTGAGATCATGACCTGAGCCGAAGTCAAGACTCCCAACCAACTCAGTCACACAGGTGCCCCCACAGTTTGATTTCTTTATGTACGGACAACATAGCATGATTTCAGTTCTGCAAAATTTCCTAAGCTTTCTTCATGGCCCAGTATATGTTTTACCTTACTGAATGCTCCACAAGCACTGGAGGAGAACACATATCCTGCTCTTTTAGGTAGTATTCCTAACCAACTGAGCCACTCAGGTACCCCAGTCTTTTAGGTAGTATTTTACATTTTCGTTCAATCCTGTTCAGGGATGTGCTCTGCAGCTCTTCCACATCTGCTATTAATTCATATCTGTTGTCTACAAGTTCTACCAATTACTAAGAGTAAGGTGCTGAATTCCCCAAATATAATTGAAGATTTGTTTATTTATCCGTTCAGTTCAGTCAGTTTTGTGTCCTAGAAGGTTCTGTTGTTTGGTGCGATTACATTTTTGATCACTGCCTCTTTTTCTCTAATAATTTTCTTTGCCATCGAGACTACTTTATCTGATATTAATGGAGTCAATCATGCTTTTGTTTTCATTAATATTTGCATAGTACATCTTTTTCATAAAATTTTATTGTTTATTTTTGAGAGAGAGAGAAACAGAGCATGAGCAGGGTAGGGGAAGAGAGAGAGGGAGACACAGAATCTGAAGCAGGCTCCAGGCTCTCAACTGTCACCACAGAGCCTGACGTGGGGATCAAACTCACGAACCGTGTTCATGACCTGAACCAAACTCAGATGCTTAACCCAGCCACCCAGGCGCCCCCATCTTTTTCTATTCCCTATCAACCTATGTTCTGTCTGAAGTGAAGTTTTTGTAGATAACATATCTCTGCATCATGTTTTCTGTTTCATGCAGTCTACCAATTTATACGCCTATTAGTGTATTTAGTGCATTTACACTGATGGTGAACACTGCTAATGTCAAGGTTTAAGTCTGCCATTTTATTTTTCAGTTGTTTTCTCAGTTTCTCATTCATCTGTTCCTAACTTATTTTCTTACTGGTTACCTGAACATTTTTTTAAACATTCCATCTTCATTAATTTAGAGTATTTCGTTTTTTTCTGCTTACACTATTTCTGAGTGTACCACTTCATATAATTTTTTAGTGGTTGTTCTAGGTTATGAGACCATTTCTAGGTAAAAGGCACATATATAATTTATCATAGTCTTCTCGGATCAACATCTTATCACTTCAAGAGAAATGTAACACTTTAATTCCATTTAAAGCCCTTTATTCTATCTTTTAAATGTAATTATACCATTTTCTCCACACATAGAGCATCAAATCATAAGATATTTCTAAATTTTGCCTGAATCAAATATGATTATAGAAACTCATGAGAAGGAAACTCCATTATATTTACCCTTATTTTTGCCACTTCCATTTTCTTTCTTTTCTAAAGTCCCACCTTTCTAGTGTTATTTCCTTTCGATTCAGAGAACTTCCTCTAGCCATTTGTAAAAGCTTTGTTTGCTTACAACACTTTCTCTTAGTTTTCCTTTTTATGGTATCTTCAGCTCTCCTTTCATGAATCTATGTTC
>NW_024420929.1:0-529 GCF_014898765.1 Herpailurus yagouaroundi
AATATTATTCAGGCATAAAAAAGAATGAAATCTTGCCATTTGCAACATCATGGATGAATCTACAGAATATCATGCTAAGTGAAATAAGCCAGTGAGAGAAAGCCCAATACCATATGATTTTATTCATCTGTGAAACGTAAGAAACAAAATGAATGAATGAAGGGAAAAGAAAAAGAGACAAGCCAAAACAAACAAACAAACAAACAAAACCCCAGAGTCTTAACTATAGAGAACAAAGAGATGGTTACCAGAGGGGACGTTGGTGGGGGAAATGGATGAAACAGGTGAAGGGAATTAAGAGTACCCTTATCATGATGAGCACTGGGTAATATATGAAATTGTTGATAACTATATTGTACACCTGAAACTAATATAACACTGTATGTTAACTATATTTTAAAATCAATTTGCAAAATCAATTGAAATTAAAAAACGCTATGAGAGCATAACATCTGAGAGCTACCCAATTTGGATTAGGGAGTCAAGGGACCTCTCCAAGGTAGGGTTTTCCCAGGCTCCCTCTACAACC
>NW_024420929.1:629-1158 GCF_014898765.1 Herpailurus yagouaroundi
AATATTATTCAGGCATAAAAAAGAATGAAATCTTGCCATTTGCAACATCATGGATGAATCTACAGAATATCATGCTAAGTGAAATAAGCCAGTGAGAGAAAGCCCAATACCATATGATTTTATTCATCTGTGAAACGTAAGAAACAAAATGAATGAATGAAGGGAAAAGAAAAAGAGACAAGCCAAAACAAACAAACAAACAAACAAAACCCCAGAGTCTTAACTATAGAGAACAAAGAGATGGTTACCAGAGGGGACGTTGGTGGGGGAAATGGATGAAACAGGTGAAGGGAATTAAGAGTACCCTTATCATGATGAGCACTGGGTAATATATGAAATTGTTGATAACTATATTGTACACCTGAAACTAATATAACACTGTATGTTAACTATATTTTAAAATCAATTTGCAAAATCAATTGAAATTAAAAAACGCTATGAGAGCATAACATCTGAGAGCTACCCAATTTGGATTAGGGAGTCAAGGGACCTCTCCAAGGTAGGGTTTTCCCAGGCTCCCTCTACAACC
>NW_024420930.1:0-5264 GCF_014898765.1 Herpailurus yagouaroundi
ATTTTACAAGATGCCAGCTTTGATACTTTTTAAAAGGGTCAGAGGAATCCAATCGATGATTCCATACTTTAAAAACAAAACAAACGAACAAAAAAAAAAAAACAACACCTAACATGAGGCTTTTAAAACTCGGCTTAACAGGATTTCCCCTTCCATTTAAGATGGATCCAATTAACTCATGTCCTAATTAACTATCCTGTAAGTGGCCTGCAAATTAATTTGATCTTCTTTTCTCCACATTGATCACGTTCCTTTCTTCTTATCAACAATACCTTCTTATGGGGCACCTGGGTGGCTCAGTCGGTGAAGCGGCCGCATTTGGCTCGGGTCATGATCTCACAGTTTGTGGGTTCGAGGCCAGCAGTGGATTCTGTGCTGACAGCTCAAAGCCTGAAGCCTGCTTCAGATTCTGTGTCTCCCTCTCTCTCTGCCCTTCTGCTGCTCATGGTGTCTCTCTCCCCTCTCTCTCTCAAAAATAAACAAACATTAATTTTTTTTTAATTTTAATTATAACAATTGGCCATATAAATACTTTCAGAAAACTGAGTTTTCAAAACCTGCTGTGTCCAGAAAAAAAAAAAAAAAAAGGAACTCATTCTCTTGTATAAGATCATGGATATGACAGACCACTCTAGATTCAAAGGGTAGGACTGACATCCAAACTTACATTTACTCCTGCACCTGCATCTTGACCCAGATTTTGTACTACTTGTCAGTTCCTCCATCCCTCAGTCTCCCCAGCTGCAGACCAAAAAGATGTGAAGGCTCTGAATCCACTGATTTATCTGCTGCATATACATTGATTGATTACTTTCAGTGTCCCAGGCACTGGAGAGGCTACTGTAAACAGAACAAAGTCTCTGCCTGCAAGTAGATTTATTTCCTAGTGGGAGAAGAGATGCATTAAATTGATAGACGATCCAAGGGTAAAGAATGCAATGGAAAACAAACAAACAAACAAAAAAACAAGGAAAAAAAAGATAGTGTATGTATATGGATAAAGTTGCAATATTAAACAAATTGATTAAGGAAACCTCACTGAAAAGATGATATTTGAGCAAACACCTGGAAGAGGTGAGTGAGCATGTCATATGACATATAAGGAAGAAACATCCCAAGCAGAGATAACAGCAAGTATGAAGACCTTGATGCTAGAAGATGCCTAATGCATTTGATTGATGCAAGCAAACCACAGTGTCAAGAGGTGAGGTCAGAAAAATAATGAGGGACCAAATCATGCAGCACCTGACAGAGTACTACTGTAGTACTCCACAGTTACCCCAGTGAACTATAAAGACATTGAAGGTTTTGGAGCAGAGAACTAACAAGATTTTACTTAAGTTTTGAAAGGATTCCAGGGCACCTGGGTGGCTCAGTCAGTTGAGCGTCTGACTTCAGCTCAGGTCACGATCTCACGGTTTGTGAGCTCGAGCCCCGCATCAGGCTCTGGGCTGATGGCTCAGAGCCTGGAGCCTGCTTCCAATTCTGTGTCTCCCTCTCTCTCTGCCCCTCCCCCATTCATGCTCTGTCTCTCTCTGTCTCAAAAATAAATAAACAGTAAAAAAAAAATTTTTAAAAAGAAAGGATTCCTTTTGTTGCTATATTAAGAATAGCTTGTACGGTATTAATGGCAACAACAAAGATAGAAATAAATATTTTAATATCTGTAGAAGAAATTTAATGTGTTTCAAAGAAAACAGGAGAGAAGAAAAAGGAAATAAGAAAGTGCAGCAAATGTAAGATATAATGTTAGGTGGCAAAAAGAAGGCCTACTATATCAGTAATAACAATAAATATAAATGGGTGTAATTTACCAACTGACAGACAGAAGGACTCACATTAGGAAAAAAAAGAAAGTCAGTAAGACATCATGTTCAAAACAACTTGGAAATTTCTTAAACGTTGAATATGAAAAGATTTTTTAATTATTAGGCAAATATGAAACAAAAGAAAGCAATACTGTTATCTGACAAGATATAAGGAAGACAAACGTGGCACAAAGGAATATTACATGCTGGTAAAAGAACGACAGAGCAAGATGACACGGCCCTTACAAACATCACCACACCAAAGAATGGGGCTTGATAATATGTCAAGCAGCAACTGACAGAAGAAAGATATATATGTAAATGAATAACAGTAACTGGAGACTTAGCACACCCATTTCTGAAAATAAACATCAGGATTTGAACAATGGTATAAATATGCGGGTGCTAACACACACACACACACACGCACACACACACACACAAACACATACAGACACACACAGAGAAAGAAATCTATACCTGACAAGAAGTACACCTACCATATGAGCACTGAGTAACTTAGAGAATTATTGAATCACTATAATATACACCTGAAACTAATATAACGCTGTATGTTAACTATACTGGAATTAAAATGTGAAACTTAAAAAAAAGAAAAAGAAATCTATACCTAACAAAGTAAGATGCTCATGGAACATTTACAAAAACAGACCGTATGTTAAAAAAAAAAATCACCAATAAAAGCCAAAGTGTGAATATTATATAGACTATATACACTGACCATAATGCAATAAAATTGAAAAATAGAGCTTAAAATGTATATATTTGAAAAAACTAAATAGGATATTTCTAAGACAAATAAAAAGGAAATCATATAGGAAATTCAATATGTTGTTAGTGATTATGGGTCTTTTTTTTTGGTTTTAACTTAAATTTTCTTATTTATAATATCTAAAAAGGCAGGAGGTAACAGCTAAAACGATGCACCTTCTGATGCTGATGTTAGTGATTATGAAAGCAATCTATTAAAATGGGGGGGTAACTAAAAAGTACGATATGTCTTACCTCACAAAGAGCCAATTTTCACCTTTTTGAGGGTGATATCACCCATGTTGAGAATGCACACCCTAAATAATCTACCAATTTACAGGAACTGAAGCGCAGAGGGTCATATTAAATAACACCACAGGGATGTAATCACCAAAAGCTAGAGAGTGCTTATAAATATAAATGTAAACGGAAGGATAAAACAAGAACATTTTTTTTAATGTTTATTTATTTTTGAGAGACAGAGAGACAGAGTGAGAGCAGGGGAGGGGCAGAGAGAGAGGGAGACACAAAATCTGAAGCACGCTCCACGCTCTGGGCTGTCAGCACAGAGCCCGACATGGGACTGGGGCTCATGAACTGTGAGATCAGGAATGGAGCCAAAGTCAGACGCTTAACCGACTGAGCCACCCAGGTACCCCGTAACAAGAACATTTTTTAAATGCGTAAGTGTAAGAAGGGGAATCTAGTAAGGTAGAAAGGACAGGGATGGAAGTTTAAATTATCTTAATATATCTTGTTTTGTAGAATTGACTCTTTGCAACTATTAATTTTCGTAATTAAAAGCAAAATTAAATTTAAAGACGAATGCCCACAATTTGAAAGCAAAAATGAAACAAATCAACTTACAAGGCAACTTAAACCATACGGACTACTCAATTTCTTCAACAAGTATATGGCAAGAAAAAAATTGAAGGGAAATATATAGACCAAGAGTAACTTAAACAACACCTCACAAACTGTGGCGTAGGGTACATTTATTCAATACTGATTGAGAAAAATAAACTGTACCAAAAAAATTCCCTACCCACGTGCAGAAATTTAATATTAATATATATTCAGTTTTGATGCCACAGAAATAAAAGGGATCATAAGAGATTACTGTGAATAACTTTATGTCAACAAATTTGATAACCTAGAAGAAACTGACAAATTCCTAGACACATACAAGCTACCCAAACTGAATCATGAAGAAACAAAAAATCCAAACAAGCAAAGAAGAATTAACAACAACTTTTCCAAATGCTTCCAAAAAATTAAAAAGCAAAAGATACTCCCAAACTCATTTTATGATATCAGCATTACCATATTAGCAAAGGCATAAAAAAAGACTTTATGAAAAGAAAACTCGGGGCGCCTGGGTGTCTCAGTCGGTTAAGTGTCCGACTTCGGCTCAGGTCACGATCTCACTGTCTGTGGGTTCAAGCCCCACGTCAGGCTCTGTGCTGACTGCTCAGAGCCTGGAGCCTGTTTCAGATTCTGTGTCTCCCTCTCTCTCTGACCCTCCCCCGTTCATGCTCTGTCTCTCTGTCTCAAAAATAAATAAATGTTAAAAAAAAATTAAAAAAAAAAAAAAGAAAGAAAACTCCAGGTCAATATCCTTGATGAGCAGACATGCAAAAATCCTCAACAAAAAGCAAACCAAATTCAAGAGCCCATTAAAAACATAATACATCACAACCAAGTAGGGATTTATTCTTAGGAACGCAAGGAATATGAAAAACATTCTATGGGATATGCCATTTAACAGAATGACAGATGAAAATCACATGATCATCTCAATAGAAAAAGTATTTGACAAAATTTAACATCTTTTCCAAATAAACACTCTCAATAAACTGGGAATAAAAGGAAATTACATCAACATAAGGAAGGGTATATAGGAAAACCTACAGCAAACATAACACTCAATGTTAAAAAATGGAAAGCTTTTCCCCATGGATCAGGAACAAAACAAGGATGTCCACTCTCACCATTCCTGTTCATAATAGTACTGGAAGTCCTAGCCACAGAAATTGAGCAAGAAAATGAAATAAAATCAAACAAATAGGAAAGGAAAAAGTAAAACTACCTTTGTTTACAAATGACATGATCTTATATGTAGAAAACTCTAAAGATTTCACCAAAGCACTGTCAGAATAAACAAATTCAATAAAATTGCAAGATACAAATCTACATGAAAACAACCAGTTATGTTTTTTGTGATTTTCTTAACATTTCTGTTAGCTTTGAGAGACAGAGTGTGGGCGGGGGAGGGGCAGAGAGAGAGGAGACACAGAATCCAAAGCAGTCTCCAGGCTCTGAACTGTCAACACAGGACCCGACACTGGCTCGAACCCACAGACTGTGAGATCATGACCTGAGCTGAAGTCAGATGCTCAACCGACTGAGCCACCCAGGCTCCCCACCACCAGTTTTTATACTCTAATAATGAACCATCCAAAAAAGAAATTAAGAAAACAATCTCATGGATAATTTATCAAAACAACAAAATACTCAGAAATAAAGTAACTAAAGAGGCCAAAGACTTGTACACTGAAAAATTGCAACACAGTGATGAAATAAATTAAAGACACAAATAAATGGAGATATCCAATGTTCATAGACTAGAAGATTTGATATTATTAAAATGCCCAAACTATCCAAAGAGATTCTAGATCTGATGCA
>NW_024420931.1:0-5244 GCF_014898765.1 Herpailurus yagouaroundi
CCATCACCCATTGTAATAGTTACTCAATTACACAGATGAGAAAATTGGCACGCAGAGAATTCAAATTCATTGTCCAATGATAACCAGTAAGTGGTGCTGTGAATATTAAGACTCAGATCTAATCGTAAATCTTGTATTCTTTCCACGACATGTGCCTATCTGACTTATTTTTGAGGTATTTTACAAGATGCCAGCTTTGATACTTTTTAAAAGGGTCAGAGGAATCCAATCGATGATTCCATACTTTAAAAACAAAACAAACGAACAAAAAAAAAAAAACAACACCTAACATGAGGCTTTTAAAACTCGGCTTAACAGGATTTCCCCTTCCATTTAAGATGGATCCAATTAACTCATGTCCTAATTAACTATCCTGTAAGTGGCCTGCAAATTAATTTGATCTTCTTTTCTCCACATTGACCACCTTCCTTTCTTCTTATCAACAATACCTTCTTATGGGGCACCTGGGTGGCTCAGTCGGTGAAGCGGCCGCATTTGGCTCGGGTCATGATCTCACAGTTTGTGGGTCTGAGCCCGGCCTGGGACTCTGGGCTGAAAGCTCAAAACCTGGAGCCTGCTTCAGATTCTGTGTCTCCCTTTCTCTCTGCCCCTCTGCTACTCATGCTCTGTCTCTACCTCTCTCTCAAAAATAAATAAAAATTAAAAACTTTTTAAAAGAATACCTTCTTATAACAATTATAATTGGTCATACAAATATTTTTAGAAAACTGAGTTTTCAAAATCTGCTGTGTTCAGAAAAAAAAAAAAAAACAGAACTCATTCTCCCATATAAGATCATGGATATGACAGACCACCCTAGGTTCACAGAGTATGACTGACATCCAAACTTACATTTACTCCTGCACCTGCGTCTTGACCCAGATTTTTGTACTACTTGTCAGTTCCTCCATCCCTCAGTCTCCCCAGCTGCAGACTGAAAAGATGTGAAGACTCTAAATCCACTCATTTATTTGCTGAATATATAGTGATTGATTACTTTCATTGTTCCAAGCACTGGAGACTGGAACACTCTGTTCCAGCTTCTGGAGAGGCTACTGTAAACAGAAGAAAGTCCCTGCCTGCATGGAGATTTATTTCCTAGTGGGAGAAGAGATGCATTAAATTGATAAGACTATGCAAGGGTAAAGAATGCAATGGAAAACAAACAAACAAACAAACAAACAAAACATGGAAGAAAAAGATAGTGTATGCATATGGTTAAAGTTGCAATATTGAACAAATTCATTAAGGAAACCTCACTGAAAAGATGATATCTGAGCAAACATCTGGAAGAGGTGAGCGAGCATATCACATGATATATGGGGGAGAAACATCCCAAGCAGAGATAACAGCAAGTATGTAGACCTTGATGCTAGAAGATGCCTAATGCATTTGACCGATGCAAGCAAACCACAGTGTCAAGAGGTGAGATCAGAAAAGTAATGAGGGACCATGTAGTGCCTGATAGAGTACTACTGTAGTACTCTACAGCTACCTGAGTGACCTGTAAAGACATTGAAGGTTTTGGAGCAGAGAAATAACGAGATTTTACTTAAGTTTTGAAAGGATTCCTTTTGTTGCTATATTAAGAATAGATTGTACGGTATTAATGGCAACAACAAAGATAGAAATAAATATTTTTATATCTGTAGAAGAAAATTAATGTGTTTCATACCAAACAGGAAAGAAGAAAAGGGAAGTAAGAAAGTGCAGCAAATGTAAGATATGACGTTAGGTAGCAAGAATAAGGCCTACTATATCAATAATAACAATAAATATAAATGGGTGTAATTTTTCAATTGACAGAAGGACTCAGATTAGGAAAATAAAGAAAGTCAATAAAACATTGTGTACAAAACAACTTGGAAAAATTTTATATGTTGAACATGAAAAAAAATTTTAATTATTAGGCAAATATGAAACAATTTTGAAAGCAATATTGTTATCTGACAAGATACAAGGAAGACAAAAAGTGGCACAAAAGAATATTACATGCTGGCAAAAGGAACAATAGAGCAAGATGTCATAGCCCTTATTAACATCATTGCACCTAAGAATGGTGCTTGAAAATACGTCAAGCAGCAACTGACATAAGTAAAGAAAGATATATATATATGTGAATAATATATATTTATATTCATTTATATATATTCATACATATGAATATATTCATATGTTCATGAATATATTCATATATTCATATATATTATAAATATATAAATGAATAATAGTAATTGGAGATTTAGCACACCCATTTCTGCAAATGATAGATGGAAGAGACAAAAATAAACATCAGGATTTGAACAAAATTATAAGTATGTGGGTGCTAACACACACATACACACAGGCACATGCACATAGATAGACAAACACACACACATACACACACACACACACACACACACACACAGGGAAAGAAATCTATACCTAACATAAAGAGTACACCTACCATATGAGCACTGAGTAATGTATAGAATTATTGAATCACTATAACGTACACCTGAAGCTAATATAACACTGTATGTTAACTATACTGGAATTAAAATGTAAAACTTAATTTAAAAAAAGAAAAAGCAATCTATACCTAAGAAAGTAAGATGCTCGTGGAACATTTACAAAAATAGACTGTATGTTAAGAAAAAAAAAGAAATCATCAATAAAAGCCAAAGTATTAATATTACGTAGACTATATACACCGACCATAATGCAATAAAATTGAAAAATAAAAACAAAGTAGAGCTTAAAATTTACATATTTGAAAAAACTAAGTGGAATATTTCTAAAAAAATAAAAAGGAAATCATATTGGAAATTCAATATGTTGATGTTAGTGATTATGGGTTTTTTTTTGGTTTTTACTTAAATTTGTTTATTTGTAATATCTAAAAAGGCAGGAGGTAACAGCTATAACAATACACCTTCTGATGCTGATGTTAGTGATTATGAAAGCAGTGTATTAAAATTTGGTGGAGATAACTAAAAAGTAAGTTATGTCTTAACTCACAAAGAGCCAATTTTTACCCTTTTGAGGGTGTTATCACCCATGTTGAGAATGCACAACATAAATAACCTACCAATTTACATGAATTGAAGTGCACAGAGGGTCATATTAAATAACACCACAGGGATGTAATCAGCAAAAGCTATAGATTTTATTAATATCTAAGCACTATATATTATATATATTAATATATAAGCACTATATATTTATAGTGCTTATAAATATATATGTAAATGGTAGGATAAAATATTTAAAATTTTTTAGAAATGTTTATTTTTGAGAGACAGAGAGAAAGAGTGAGTGCAGGGGAGGGGCAGAGAGAGAGTTCTACACAGAATCTGAAGCAGGCTCGAGGCTCCAGACCCTAGGCTGTCAGGACAGAGCCCTACATGGGGCTCGAACCCACAAACTGTAAGATCATAAACTGAGCCGAAGTCAGATGCTTAACCAACTGAGCCATCCAGGAGTCCCATAACAAGAACAAGTCCCATAACATGTTTAAGTGTAAGAAGAGAAATCTAATAAGGTAGAAAGGACAGGGATATAAGTTTATTTTGTAAAATTGACTCTTTGCAACTACTAATTTTCAAAATTAAAAGCAAAATTAAATTTAAAGACGAATGACCACAATTTGAAAGCAAAAATGAAACAAATTAACTTGCAAAGCAACTTAACCATAGGGACTACTCAATTTCTTCACCAAGTATATAGCAAGAAAAAAGTCAAAGGGAAATGTATAGATCAAAAGTAACTTAAAACACAGCTCACAAATTGTGGTGTCGGGAACATTTTTTCAATACTGATTCAGAAAAATAAACTGTACCAAAAAAAAATTCCTCAGCCAAGTGCATAAATTCATTATTAAGATATCATTCAGTTTTGATGCCACAGAAATAAAAGGGATCATAAGAGATTACTGTGAATAATTTTATGTCAACAAATTTGATAACCTAGAAGAAATGGACAAATTCCTAGACACATACAAGCTACCCAAACTGAATCATGAAGAAACAAAAAATCCAAACACGTAAAGAATTAACAGCAACCTTTCCCAAATGCTTCCAAAAAATTAAAGAGCAAAAGATACTCCCAAACTCATTTTATGATATCAGCATTACCAAATTAGCAAAGGCATA
The DNA here is from genome assembly GCF_014898765.1 of Herpailurus yagouaroundi. Lineage (NCBI taxonomy): Eukaryota > Metazoa > Chordata > Mammalia > Carnivora > Felidae > Herpailurus > Herpailurus yagouaroundi. The sequence continues at coordinate 4,137 of NW_024420931.1, forward strand.
AAAAGACTGTAAGAAAAGAAAACTCCAGGTCAATATCCTTGATGAGCAGACATGCAAAAATCCTCAACAAAATAGGAGCAAACCAAATTCAAGAGCATATTAAAAATATATATATAGCACAACCAAGTAGGGATTTATTCTTAGGAACGAAAGGAATATGAAAACCATTCTTTGGGATATGCCATTTAACAGAATGACAAATGAAAATCACATGATCATCTCAATAGAAAAATTGTTTGACAAAATTGAGTATTTTTTCAAGATAAAAACTCTCAATAAACTGGGAATAAAAGGAAATTACATCAACATAATGAAGGGTATATAGGAAAAACTATAGTAAACATAACACTCAATGTTAAAAAATGCAAATCTTTTCCCCATGGATCAGGAACAAAACAAGGATGTCCACTCTTGCCATTCCTGTTCATCATAGTATTGGAAGTCTTAGCCACAGAAATTGGGCAAGAAAATGATATAAAATCAAACAAATAGGAAAGAAAGAAGTAAAACTGCCTTTGTTTACAAATGACACGATCTCATATGTAGAAAACTCTAAAGATTTCACCAAAGCACTGTTAGAACTAATAAACAAATTCAATAAAATTGCAAGGTACAAATCTACACGAAAACAACCAGTTATGTTTTTTTTTTTTTTAAACATTTCTTTTAGTTTTGAGAGACAGAGCATGGGCGGGGGAGGGGGCAGAGCGAGAGGAGACACGGAATCCAAAACAGACTCCAGGCTCTGAACTGTCAGCACAGAACCCGACACTGGCTCGAACACACGGACTGTGAGACCATGACCTGAGCTCAAGTCAGACGCTCAACCGACTGAGCCACCCAGACTCCCCACCACCAATTTTTATACTCTAATAATGAACCATCCAGAAAAGAAATTACGAAAACAATCTCAAGGATAATTCATCAAAAGAACAAAATACTTAGAAATAAACTTAACTAAAGAGGCCAAAGACTTGTACACTGAAAAACTGCAACACAGTGATGAAATAAAGACACAAATAAATGGAGATATCCAATGTTCATAGACTAGAAGATTTGACATTATTAAAATGCCCAAACTATCCAAAGAGATTCTAGATCTGATGCA
>NW_024420932.1:0-1882 GCF_014898765.1 Herpailurus yagouaroundi
AGAAAAGATTTTAGTTTCTCACCATTCAATATGATGTTAAGGTAATGCTGGCCTCATAGAATGAGTTAGGAAGTATTCCCTCTGCTTTTATTCTCTGATAGATATTGTGGAGAATTGGCACAATTTCTCCCTTAAATGGTGGAGTTAATCAGTGAAGACATCTGGGCCTCATGTTCTTTCTTTTTGAAAGTTATTAGTTGTTGATTCAATTTTAAAAATAAATTTAGGTTTATTTAGATTGTCTATTTCTCATTGTGTGAGTTTTCAGATTGTGTTATTCAAGGAATTAGTCTGTTTCATCTAGGTTCTCAATTGTGCGGGCACAGAGTTGCTCATAGTGTTCCTTTATTATCCTTTTAAGGTTCATGGGATATGTATTGATATCTTTCTCTCCATTTCTTTCTTTTTTTTAATGTTCCTTTATTTTTCAGAGAGAGACAGAGCATGAGCAGGGGAGGAGCAGAGAGAGAGGGAGACACAGAAGCTAGAGTAGGTTCCAGGCTCTAAGCAGTCAGCACAGAGCTGGACACAGATGACCAGATCTGAAGTCAGACACTTAACCAGCTGAGCCACCCAGGCGCCCTTCCTTTCCTCCATTTCTGATACTAATGATGTGTCTTCTCTCTCATTAACCTGGAGCTCTTTGATTTTATTTATCTTTTCAAAGAATCAGATTTTGGTTTTATCAATTTGTCAATATCCTCTTTTCAGTTTCTTTTCTTTTTGCTCCAATCTTTACTGGTTCTTTTCTTCTGCTTACTTTGAATTGTATTTGATCTTCTTTTCCTGGTTTCCTAGGGTAGAAGCTTAGTGATTGATTTTGAGATCTTTCTTATTTTCTAATCATGCATTCAATGCTACAAATTTCCCCCTATACACTGTTTTTGCTGCATCCCGCAAGTTTTGATGTGTTCTCATTTTCATGTTGTTCAAAATATTTAAAACTTTCCCTTGAGACTTTTTTTGGCCCATGTATTATTTAGAAGTTTGTTGTTTAATCTCTAAGTATTTGGGGATTTTCTAGCTATCTGTTGGTCTTGATTCCTAGTTTAGTTTCAGTGTGGTCTAGGAATAGATATTATTGTGGTAGGGTCCCCATCCTAAAGAATGTGGAAGAAAAAGAAAAAAAAAGAACAACTCAAGATAAAGGAAGGCAACCTGGCTATATGTATACATGACATCCCTCGTGACTGTAACATGAGACCACCTAATCAGACCTCATGTTTGTGCATTACCATATATGGGAGACAAAGAAGTAGAAAAAATGTATAAAAAAACTATGCCACGTGGCCTTCAGGACTCAGTTCTTTGGGTATGAACCCAATTGAGCCAGTGCCAGCATGAATGAAGTTGCTTCCTGAAAAGAAAAACCTCGGTGTCACTCTCTGTGTGAGAATCCTGCTACACTATGATTTCTGTTGTTTTAAATTTGTCATGGTGTGTTTTAGGGCCCAGAATGTGGCCTGTCTTGGTGTATTTTCCACATGAGCTTGAGACGTGTATTCTGCTATTGTTAAATGAAGTAATCTGTAGATGTTACATCCATTTGGTTGATGGTGTTGTTGAATTCAGCTATGTTCTTACTGATTTTCTGCCTGCTGGACCTGTCCATTTACGATGAATGGATGTAGAAATCTCCAGTTATAATAGTAGATTCATCTCTTTTCGCCCAAAGAAAGAGACGTTTGTTTTGATTAGTCTTAGCATGGTACATTTTGTTTGTTTTGATTAGTTATAGCATGGTATATTTTTCTCCATCCATTTACTTTTAATCTATATGTGTCTTTATATGTAAAGTAGACTTCTTATGGCTGGATCTTGTTTTTTGATCCCCTCTGACAATCTCCCTCTTTTAATTGGTATATTTAGACCATGGGCATTT
>NW_024420933.1:0-25838 GCF_014898765.1 Herpailurus yagouaroundi
TTGGTTGCACGATGACAAACGGTAGAGCCATCCTTCAAGTGTCTCAGTGAACTCAATGCTTTTACATGGCCTATTTACCTTGCAAGATTTTTGGAAGGCTAAACTAAAATAAGGTAAGCAAGTCATTTAAATTATTATTGTTGTTTTGTTCTATAAACAAGGATAGATACATAATAGATAGATACATAGATATGTACGTACATACATACATACATACATACATACATAATATATGGATGTAAATGGGAGACATATCTACACTTAATGAGTTCCTTAGGAATAATGCTTCAGTTGCCTCCACCAGGCAATTCGTTGCTCGAGGGTATCAGAAACTAGTGCCGTGATATCAATGAACATTGCTTTATTACCTTTCATTATGTGTAGCATCTTTCACAATTATATAGGATACCTATTTTAAAGGAAATAAACTACACAAAATTTCAACTAATCGACTAGACTTTTATGTTCTTTGGTACATTTTTGTTAAGCCAAACTTCTGTTCTTAACTTTTTTAATGACTTTGTTAAAATATAAGTGACATTCTATAAACTGCACTAACTTAAAGTACACAATTGGCAAAGTTCTGAAATATGCGTATACATACCCATGAAACCATCAGCACAATCAAGAAAACAACATACCCATTGCCCACAAAAGTTTCTTTGTGTCCATTCGTAGCCCCCTTCCACTTTTCCCCATCCTGCCTTTCCACATCCCCAGGTGACCATTGATATGCTTTCTATCATTATAGATGCATTTGCATTTTCTAGAAATTTATGTAAATTGATTCCTACTGTGTAGAATCTTTTGTCTGGCTTTCACTGAGTGTAATTTTTTTTGTGACTAATCCATATTTTTTTGTGTGTATAAATAGTCTATTCCTTTGTTTTGCTGAGTAGTATCCCACTGTAGGTGTGCCACGTTATGCTTACTCCATCTGTGGATGGATGCTTGAATTGCTATAATTTCTAGCTATTAAAAAATAAGGATATTATGAACATTCACATACAAGTCTTTGTATGAACATATACTTTAATTTTTATCGAGTAGATATCTAGGAGTTGAAGGATTGGGTCATGTGGTAGGTACATGTCTAACTTCTAAAGAAACAAAGTTTTCTGAAGTGATTACACCATTTTCCTTCCCACTAGCAGTGTATAAGAGTTCCATTTCCTACACTTCCTCACCAAAGCTTGGTGTGGTCAGACTTTTCTAATTTTAACCATCAATAGGTATGCAGTGGCTTTAATTTTCATTCAGCTAATAAGTGATGATGCTGAGCAACTTGCCATCCATACATGTTTCCTAGGTGTGCTTTCTTTTCAAATATTTTGTCCATGTTTCTAACTTTTAAAAACGTTCTATATATTGAGTTTTGAGAGTTCTTTGTGTTCTAGACACACATCTTTTCAGATGTGACTTGCAAATATTTTATTCCAGTTATGTGGCTTTCCTTTCATTATCTTAATAATGTCTTTCAAAGAGCAGAAAGTTTGGATTTTGATGAGACTTACACAGTTTATCATTTTTTTTTTCTTTTATCACTTTTTTGGTTTCATCTCTAGGAAATCCTTCCTAATCCAAGGTCACAAAGTTTTTGTCCCATGCTTTCATGTAAAAATTTTGTAAATTTATCTTTTGATCTATTTTGAGTTAATTCTTTATATGGCATAAGGAGCAAATTTCATCCTTCCATATATGGCTATCTATGGTCAATACCCATGCACCACATGCCTCCAATGGCATTGTCAAGACTATCCTTTCTCTATTGAATTGGCTTTACATCTCTGCTGAAAATCAGTGGTCCCTATATGTGTCCCTATATGTGTAGATCTATTTCTGTTATCTACATTCTGTTCGACTGACCTATTATATCTGACTCTTGGTTATAATACATTCTTTCCCTGATTTCTTTTCAGTTGCTCATGTAAACAGACTCCCAGTAATACTCCCTTTTACTACTCATATCTAGGTGTATTTTATAAAGCATTTTATAAATCAATAGAATTTGGGCTCAAACTAGGGTAACTGCCAAAAGACATTTTTAAAATGTTGAGATATAAAAACTATGTTTTCTACAGCCATCTAAACTCAATCAAATCCATGTTAATATGTCCCCAAAAGTTATTTTGCATGTGCATGGGGTGTAGAATGTGGGGAGTATGAAAGGGGTATATGTAGTCTATCCTAAAGATCATTATAGGGGGCAAAGAAAAAAAGGAGAGAAAATAGGAATATTCAAATTCTAAATGTTAAAATAAAATAATACATTTCTACAAGTGTTTGTGAAATTTACATTGAGATAAATAAGCAAATCATTATAAAACACAAAAATTTAGAGAATATTTCAAAATACTTTCATTTGCCAAATGCACTAAGATAGTTGGAGTAATAGAGAAGAGTTTTCTGGAAGCAGCTTGTGCTTCTTTTTTATCCCTATAGGGTGATTAGCTGTATTTTATTCAGTGTATTGTACATGTGGGTGTGAATAAGATGGAACTTCTCTTAAAAAGAGAAACGAGTAAAGAATATATGTTGTCAACTTGTCTAAAACATTTTTCATGTTCTGACTCATTTTTCTTTGTATTGGTATTTCAAGAGTTTTTGTTTTATTAATTTGACTATTATAAAAACCTCAATAACTTCACTAAAATCCCATGAAAATAATATAAACAACTGTAATGGAAATTGAAAAGATGATAATAGCAATCAGCACTGTGTTATTTCTTGTCAGTGTTTTTTATCACTTCTAACAGTGAAAAATCCCATATTAATTTGACTTTTTGACCTTTAGTCTTCACTTTAGTGGAAGAAGTTCTTTTGAGAAGAGATTTCTTCTCTTTGCTTATTATTTCTTTGCACTTTAAAACAATTCATGACCATCCTGTGATAGGATCATCTTAGAGTGGTGCAGGAGAAGCACAGCTGTGCCAACTATGTACAGATCTATGGGTTCACAAAAATTTAAAAGCTTGATGTTTGAATGTTGTGGAATGTAGCCTCAATTCTGAGAGAGAAATGGAAATATTACTGCATTTATGTTGTTTAAAATAAACTGACACAGGTACATGGACTGCATCTTCTAGGCACAGTTGGGATATTGGGTGAGGGGGATGGTGAACAAGAGCTATAAAAAAGTTCTTGTCTATAAGAAGCTTACAATTTAGTTGGGGAGATGATACTCATTGACTCAGTGAGGATAAGTCTGATGCAGGTAGTCCAAAGGTCATACTTTGATAAAATTTTGCTATAGGGCAGACCAGCCTATTCTTCTATTAAAATCCTTAATTCAGTGTCTAATAAACCTGAATATCAGGCTCAGATTCCACTTTAGAAATATTCCCACGGGCGCTAACAGCCAACAATCTAATAGTTTTCTAAAGACCTGACACAACAAACCAGAATTCTTGAGTTTAACAAGCATATTGTCCTCCTTTAAGAAAGCTTACCATTTGAGCCTTGTATGCTAAGTTCCAAGAAAATAAGATAGATAATAAGTGACATTCAAGTTCAGAGGTGGGAGAGAAAAGAGGCTCAGCTTAAGTGAAATATTTGTTGAATTCTTCAAAGCAGTAAACACTAAAGAGCACATTACTCCAGTCAGACTCTGAAAATGTTGAGAAATAAGATGAATGTCTAAAGATGGAGGTCAAAATGTCATGCAGATTTAAGGGTACACATAGGATGAAAGCAAAAGGATTGAAAAAGACATTCCAAAAAGAGAACATGTGGAGGGGTGGGGGGAGGGGGTAGTGCAGGCATACTTGTATCAGACAAAATAGACTTGAATCAAAAACCATCACAAAGAGTACAATGATAAAAGGGTCAATTCACCAAGAAGATATAACAATTATAAATATATACCCACTCAGCATCAGAACATCCAAATATATGAAACATATATTGACAGAACTGAGGGAGAGATAGACAACAGCACAATACTGATAGGGGATTTCAATAATTCATAGGCTATCCAGGCAGATCAATAGAGAAACAGAGCACTTGGACAACACTAGAGACCAAATGGACCTAACAGACATATACAGAACCTCCCACCGAATGGCAATTAAACTTCAAGTGCCACAGAACATTCTCCAAGGTAGATCACATGTTAGATCACAAAACAAGACTTAAATTGAAGAAGACTGAAATCATACCACATATCTTCTCTGACCATAATGGAATGAGACTAGAAATCAATAGCAGGAAAAAAAAAAAACAAAAAACAAAAAACAAAAAAAAAACCTGGAAAATTTACATATGTGGAAGTTAAATTAAACACTCTTGAACCCCCAATTGGCCAAAAAATAAATGAAAAGTTAAATTTGAAAGTATCGGGGCGCCTGGGTGGCGCAGTCGGTTAAGCGTCCGACTTCAGCTCAGGTCACGATCTCGCGGTCCGTGAGTTCGAGCCCCTCGTCGGGCTCTGGGCTGATGGCTCAGAGCCTGGAGCCTGTTTCCGATTCTGTGTCTCCCTCTCTCTCTGCCCCTCCCCCGTTCATGCTCTGTCTCTCTCTTTCCCAAAAATAAATAAAAAACGTTGAAAAAAAAATTTAAAAAAAAAAGAAAGTATCTTGAGACCATCAAAAGTGAAAAAAGAACATACCAAAAATGACAGGATGCAGCAAAAGCAGTACAAAGAGAGAAGTATATAGTGATAAATGTCTGCGGCATTAAAAAAGATCTCAAATAAACAATCTAACTTTAAATTTCAAGGACTACAAAAATATTATGCAAAGTTAGCAGAAGGAAGAAAATAATATTGATTAGAACAGAAATAAATGAGGCAGAGAGCAGAAATACAACAGAAAATGAATAGAGAATAGAAAAAAACAAAAAATCAACAAAACTAGGAGTTGGTTTTCAAAAAGATAATCAAAAGTGATAAATCCTTAGCTGGAATAAGAAAAAAAAAGGGTTTGAATAAAAAAGAAAGAGGAGATACTACAACTGATGCTGCAGAAATAAAAAGGATTATAAAATAGTCCTATGAACAATTACTATGACAAATTGGAATACCTTGAAGAAATGGAGAACTTCCTAGCAACCTATAAGAGTAAATCATGGAGAAATAGAAAATTTCAATCAGTAATCAAAAATTTCCCTGAAAAAGAAAAAGGACCAGAAGGATTCACTGGTGAATTCTACTGAACATTTAAATAAAAACAAATACTAATCCTTCTCAAAGTCCTCCACAAAACTGAAGAAGGAGGAATATCTCTAAACTCAATTATGAGGCCAGCATTGCTCTGATGCCCAAACCAGACAAAGATGCTACAAGAAAACTGCAGGCCAATATCTCTTATGAATACTGATGCACAAAACCTCAACAAAATACTAGAAAATCAAATTCAACAGCACATTAAGAGGATCATATGCCATGACCAAGTGGAATTTATCCCAGAGATGCAAGAATCGTTCCACATACAAAATTCAATAAATGTGATACACCACATTAATGTAACAAAGGATAAAGATCAGATGAGAATCTCAATAGACGGAGAAAAAACAAATTCAATACCCTTTCATAATAAAAACACTCCATAAATTAGGAATACAAAGAAATTATCTTAACATTTTCAAGGCCATATATGAAAAGCCCACAGCTAACATTATACTCAATAATGAAAAAAAAAAACAAAAACAAAAAACTTCCCCTCTGATATTGGAAACAAGGAAGGGATGCCCACTCTCTTTTCTTTTACTCAACATAGTACTGGAAGTAGTAGCTAGAGCAATTATGCAAGAAAAAGAAATATGAAGCATCTAAATCAGAAAGGAAGAAGGAAAATTATCTCTGTTCATAGATGACATGATTATATATGTAGAAAACCCTGAAGTTTTCACACATACACAGATGGAGACTTCACACTTCCTGGTTTCAAAATGTATTACAAAGCTACAATCATCACCACAGTATGGTACTGCCATAAAGACAGATACAGAGGGGCACCTGGGTGGCTCAGCCTGTTAAGCATCTGACTCTTGGTTTTGGCTCAGGTCACAATTTCACAGTTTGTGGCTTCTAGCCCCGGATCAGGCTCTGCGCTGGCAGTGCGGAGCCTGCTTGGAACTGTTTTCCTCTCTCTCTGCCCCTCTCCTGCTTGAGCTCTTTCTTTCACATACAAAATAAGTAAATAAACATTAAAAAAAAAAAAAAAAGACATACAAGGACCAATGGAACAACAGAGAGTCCAGAAGTAAATCCATGGATTTATAGTCAAATTATCTTTGACACGTGTACCAAGAATGTACAATGGGGGGAAGGATCAGCTCTTCCACAAATGGTGTAGGGAAAAGTAAATACCCACACTGCAAAATAATGAAATTGGTCCCTTATTTTATTTTATTTTTTTTTTTAATTTTCTTTTTAACATTTATTTATTTTTGAGACAGAGAGAGACAGAGCATGAATGGGGGGAGGGCCAGAGAGAGAGGGAGACACAGAATCTGAAGCAGGCTCCAGGCTCTGAGCTGTCGGCACAGAGCCCGATGCGGGGCTCGAACTCACGGACCGTGAGAGCGTGACCTGAGCGAAGCTGGACGCTCAACCGACTGAGCCACCCAGGCGCCCCTGGTCCCTTATTTTAAACAATACACAAAATTCAACTCAAAATGAATGAAAGGCTTACATGTAAGACCTAAAACTATAAAACTCCTTGAAGTAAAAAACAGGGGGAACAGCTTCATAATACTGGTCTTGGACATGACACCAAAAGCACAGGCAACAAAGGAATATATAGACAAGTGGGACTACATCAAGCTACAGGATGGGAAAAAATATTTGGGTTAATATCCAAAATATATTAGAAACTCCTGCAACTCAATAGCAAGAGAAAAAACCCACAAACACAAATAACTTGATTTTAAAATTGGACAAAGGATTTGAATAGACATTTCTCCAAAGAAGTTAGACAAATGGCCTATAAGTAAATGAAAAAAATGCTGAACATCAGGAATCATGAGGACAATGCAAATCAAAACTACAATGAGATATCACCTCACATCTGTTAGGATCACCATTATCAAAACAAAACAGAAAATAACAAATGTTGGTAAGGATGTGGAGAAATTAGAACTCTTGTACACTGTTGGTAGGAATGTCATCTGGTACAGGCACTATTGAAAACAGTACAGAGATTCCACAAAAAGTTAAAAAAAAAAAAAAAACTACCATAATACGATCCAGGAATTGTACTTCTGGGTGTTTATCCAAAACAACTAAAAACAGGATCTTGAAGAGATATTTGTATTCCCAGTATAATGGAGTGTTATTCACAATATGCAAGAGGTAAAAACAATCTAAGTGTCTATTGACGGATGAAGTGATAAACAAAATACAGTACATACATGTGATAGAATATTATTCAGCCTTTAAAAAGAAGGAAATCCTGCCATATACCACAACAAGAATGAACCTTGAGGACATTATGCTAAGTAAAAGAAGCCAGTCACAAAAGGACAAATACCACTTACATGAGGTATCTAGAGTGGTCAAACTCATAGAAGCAGCAAGTACACTGGTGGTTGCCAGGAGCTGGAGGGGAGGAAGAAATGGGGAGTTAGTTGGCCAATGGATATAGAGTCTGAAGATGAAAAGGTTCTAGAGATCTGGTATACAATGATGTACATATAGTTAACAATACTGTACTGTATACGGTAGTCAAAACTTAAAAGAATTTATGAGGGGGGTTTCACATTATGCGTTTTTTACCACAATTAAAAAGAAAAAGTCACTCAGGATCCGGTTTATGAGATAACACGTGTAGATGCCCAGGCCCCACACTTAGAATGGTACCATGCTTGGTTTCATGCTCTGCTGGGGTTGTCTTGGTATTCTTAATAATTTTATCTATCTTTAAACTTGTGTTTGTATGTGAAGCTAGTGGGACGATAGAATATGCGTGTGAGCAAAGGAGATAAGATGAACCATGTGTGTCTGTCACCATTCCTGCTGTTACCTTCACATAATAGCTTGTACCTGCTTGTCATGTGGCTTCCACAACATGTTTATTTTGTACTCATTTGGAGTCTGAGTTCCCACGCATTGTGGGTCCACCAGAATTCTGTGTTCATGGTCACATCTGCAACTGAAGGTGTTAACAGTTCTCAGAGGCCACACTTTCCATTTGAACCAAAAGTTACCTCTAATGCAGAAAGAAAAGCAAGTGTGTTTTAAGAAACAGGATTGGCCAAAAAATCTTATCTAATCCTTTCTTACTTAGTTACTTCCCAGTATTAGCCAACTACTTAGAATGACGACATATATGGAAAAGAGAAGAGAAGGCAACCCGTAGTTCCTTTTGAATCCTTCCTTATTCGTTGGTAAGGTAAGCAAAGGTGGAATGTGTACTTATCAAGAAATTAAATAAAAACAGTTGAGTTAGGGGCGCCTGAGTGGCTCAGTCGGTTGAGAGTCCGTCTTCGGCTCAGGTCATGATCTCACAGCTCGTGAGTTCGAGCCCCACATCAGGCTCTGTGCTGACAGCTCAGATCCTGCAGCCTGCTTTGGATTCTGTGCCTCCCTCTCTCTCTCTGCCCCTAACCCACTGGCATTCTGTCTCTGTCTCTCTCAAAAATAAATAAACGTTAAAAAAAAATTTTTTTTTTAAAACAGTTGAGTTAGTTTGTATAGGATTTCCCCTGTTCTGATTTAAAAAATACTTATGTGTATATATGCAAACTATAAAATAGGAATTGTGTAATTTTTCAGTGATTTTGCATATGAGAGAAATGTTCTTATATTTGCATGTAAAACTGACATTTCATGATGTAAAGAGGAACAGTAAAAGTCACAATAATTTAAACCTTTATTCAGAAAAACATTACATAGCAAATTAAAAAAAAAAAAAGCCACCAGGACAAGTTGAGAGAGGATACAGAAAAAAAGGAAAAAAAAACTTTATATTTAAATACTATATTAATCTCCCAGGGCTGCCATAACAAAATACCACAGACTTGGTGGCTTAAATAACAGAAATGTATTCTTTCACAGTTCTGAAGGCTAGAAGTCCCAAATCAAGGTGCCAACAGGTAGGATCTAGGAGAGAATCTTTCTTTGCCTCTTCTGGCTTCTTTCTGGTGGTTGTTGGGAATCCTTGGTGTTCTCAGCAGCAGAACCATATTGCCTCAGTGTCTGCCTCTCTTGTCCCATGACCGTCTTTCCTCTATTTGTCCGTGCAGCTCCAAACCCTTCCTCTGCACAAGGACAGTAGGCATTGGATTAGGGGCTTACCCTAACCTAGTATGGTCTCATCTCAACTTGATTCTATCCAAAAAAAGATGTATTTGGTCACATTCACAGGTTCCAAGGGATGTGACTTTTGGGAGGCAGGCACTATTCAACCCAGTCTAAATGCTTTTAATAGCACTTTGTCCTTGCATTTTAAACAAGGGGCCACACATTTTCATTTTGCTGGGACCCACACATGATGTCACCTTTTTAATGACAGCACCCATGCTGGAAAACCTGGCTTAACAGAGAGTCAAATGAGTCTGTTACCTGCACTCTAGAATTAATTATATGCTAGATTTATCCACTTTTTGTATGTAGCAAGATGGTTCCAGACAAACCTATGTGAGAGGGGCATGCCCATGTAAGACCCACACCCATGCAGCTTAGGGGAATAGAGAACTTTTGCCTCAATCACAAGATGAAGAAAAGAAGAACTGAGCAAAATATGGCTGTTTATTCCTCTCAACCTTAGCAGTCAAATAGGCCACTTCCCCTGCCCAGCATCAGTGAGTAGAGGAACAGGAAGGTCAGTTACACTAATCAAATTCCTTTCACATAGAGGTACATTAGAAATGAAGAAGAAAAATTTTCACTGGCACTTCCCTGCTTTTGCTTAATGCATTGAAATACACCCTGAAGTCTCACTGGTGGGCAAGTTAGATTTTTATCTCAGAAGTCTCTGATATGGGTGAGAAACTGCATTAATTAGATTAACTCCAAGGCTATTCATATCCAATGATGAAAACCAACCCTATCTTCTATTAGCCATCCTAAATTACAATTAACTACAGAAATTGGATGAGGTTAAATGACAAATTAAGATTAAATATATAAAGCCATTCCAATAATACAATCTGAGAATCATAGAAATGTCCCAAATTTGAAAGTAAACCCTTGCCATTATCAGATGTGCTGTGGAGAAATTAAGGACACAGACCAAACCCTCTTATAGATGAAAGTCTCAAAGTGTTAAAGCCCAGTTTTGAAATCTTGTTTCTTTGTTATTGTGAGTAAAAGTCCAAAGTCCTAAACGTCCATAAATAATCCTCCCCAATGTCTTACTTGGTTCATTCTCAATGGCAAGGGTTCTCAGTGCCTGAGTGGGACCGAGGGCTCCTTCAGTATTTGCTGCTCAGATTTCCCACTGTGACATGGGGAGAGGCCTCTTAGGGCTTCAGCTGTTTTACTGGTCTCTCATGAACCAAGCTTTTAATGAGGACAGAGAGTTAATAAGAAATCTTGATTTTTCAGAACTAGCCTCGCAACCAAAACATGCAGAAAGCAAGCCAACTCCTGACTCCCAGAACACTGAAACTAGGCAAATTTTTGTTCTCAGAATCCAGTACAGAAAGTGCCCAAAGAACACAGCAAAAACTCAATGGCATTTGAGAGAAAAATAAAGTCCCTTTGACTTCAGCTTCACTAGGAGGTCCACTAGTCTATGCTATTTATCTGACGTTGTTGACTTGAGAAAGAGGATTCTTTCAGCATCAAGTGCACTTGGTACTATGAGTCTGCCATGGACAGGGCACAACACTGTGCACTGATCATCCGTAGATGCTTCATTTACACTTCTTTGATCACCTGTTGTTCACAGTGCATTACTGAACTGATGATGTGTTCTGTCTAATGACGTTGCATCTGCAGTCTCTGACAGATTTTACAGTCCTGTGCCAACGTGGCCATTTTCACTGCCTCCTGCTATGGAATTGTGTAGACCACAGAAGGCTACCTCTTAGAGAACATTTCTTTCTCACACATAATTGACAAATTCAGAGTCAGTGGGTCCACATGGCAAATGGATCAGTTGAGCCTATGGCAAGCCATGTATGTCAATACTGACAAGTTTTATCAAACTTTCCCTACAATGGAGTCTTTGTTTCCATCAAGCCTGCTTAGGAAAGGTGTACTGAAAAGTAAACTAACGTGGGCAGTTGCCTAAGACTTCCCCGCCCTGTAAATTTCTGGGCGCCCTAAAAGTCCAGTACCTAAAGATCCTCCTGGTACCTTTTTTATTCTGCTCCATTCTCTCAGCCACCTGCGACTCCCCAAGGCCCCTTTTCTTTAAGCCAGACCTTTACATACATAAGTGACTACAGAAACTGACACTCTGCATGCATTCATCAGTCAAAATCAAAGTATCTTATGGCTGATGGAGTGGGCTGAATGATGCACCCCCCTCCCCAAAAGAGAGGCCCATATCCTCATTCTTAAAATCTATGATTGTTAGCACATTTGGACAAAAAGTCTTTGAAGGTGTAATTCAGGTGGGCCCTGAATACAACAGCAAGTGTCCTTATACAGGAAGGGCAGAGGGGGATTTGAGGCAGAAAAAAGGAAGATACAGACACACAGTGGAGAAAGTGATGTGAAGACAAAGTCAGAGATTGACCGATGTGGCTGTAAGCCAAGGAAGCTAACGACCATTAGAAGCTAAAAGAGGCACAGATTGGATTCTCCCCTACATAATCTGTAGGGAGTAGAGACCTGCTGATACCTCTGGCCTCCAGAACCACGAGAGAGGAAACTTCTATAGCTGAAGCCAAGTTTGTGGTCATTTTTACGGCAGCCACAGAAAACTAACACGCATGCAATAAACCTTTCTCAGGCATTAGTGGTTTACTGCCCAAACCTGCCTGACCTAACCTAAATATTTTCAAATTGTCAAAGGTCACAATGTCCTACCACCTAAGACAGACCAAGCACAAAGCCATCTTCTCTGGCAATACCAAAACACTTTCCACATGGACATTTTACTTTCCAAACTCTGTTCCTTCTTATTTCTCAGTGTTCTCAGGGAATGAACCAAATGTTAGCGCGCTGAGTCCGGCTCCAGCAGGTCCAGGGGTTCCCGAAGGATGAACGGCGTCCACGAAAAAGTGAAAATAAAACAAAACTAAAACAAAAATAAAAATAAAAAACTAAGATAAAAAGCTAAAATAAAAAACTAAAATAAAAATGGACACAGACAACAGCAGTGTGTTGAACTGGCCGATTTACTGCAGTAAACGTGGCATTATATATGCTAATGATTTCCTTGTAACATACGCCATCTATGTTTTTCTAACGTTACCCAATTCTAAAATTGTTCTTTTGTATAATCACCCAATAAGGAATAACATGATTGTTTTGTCATAACGTTCCCTCCTGCCCTTTGCTTATTAATTTCTTTTATTGTTTTTATTATGTATCTATGTTTATCTATAATTTAGAAAGTATTTGCTTTGTTGTTTTCACGAAAGGTTATTTATCTCTCAACACCTCAAATGGAACAGTTACAGGGACATGACCTCTTAGTTGTTTCCCTGAACCATTCGTGGTTTTGAATAACCAAAGTGTTCACCTGGGTCCGAGGTGCCAGGAAGGGGGCCAAGAGGGCCTTAGAAACCCACACCTTATGGGGCACCTGGGTGGCGCAGTCGGTTAAGCGTCCGACTTCAGCTCAGGTCACGATCTCGCGGTCCCTGAGTTTGAGCCCCGCATCGGGCTCTGGGCTGATGGCTCAGAGCCTGGAGCCTGTTTCCGATTCTGTGTCTCCCTCCCTCTCTGCCCCTCCCCCGTTCATGCTCTGTCTCTCTCTGTCTCAAAAATAAATAAATGTTAAAAAAAAATTTTTTTTTTTTTAAAAGAAATCCACGCCTTATACATTCTCAGAGACACAATGCACCTAGGAACCAATGAACCATTCTGTAGCTTAACCGACTAGATTCAATCATCATCTGGAATGCCTCCTGGGGGCCAAGTGGGCCTAGGGGTCAGAGTGACCTGTGTCCATAGATACACTCCTTAGTTACCGGAGTGGGGCTTTCAAATCCATATGTCTCTCCTATACAGGCCCTCTTTGCTGGCAAAGGTATGAGGAGTCTCCATAGGGGATGGCAAGGGCTAAACGTAAGGCCGCACAATTTCTTGCGGAACCTTATTTCCTTTCCTACTGGTTCTTTTCCCAGGGGGCCTGTCGAGGGCAATTCCCCAACAGACTATACCCCAGGTAGTTTTAAGGCCAAATTACCTAAAAGCAGGAGTACAAGAAGCTTCAGTGTCGGTTGGCTGCCTTGCAGTCACCAATCCGTCCACAGCCCAGGCTTTGCCACTCAGGCTGGGATGGCTCGGCTTCCAGCATTAGTGTCTGTCAATTGTCCTGGAAAAGTACAACACTCTTGTTACACCTAGGTCTGGAGTAGGTTACAAAATAAAAGAGGAAAGATAAAGGTTAAAATATTCCTTTTACTATTACTGATAACCCAGGTTTGAGAACCCCAGTTTGAATGAGAGCTAAATTGCCCCATAAATGAACTCCAGAATCGGGCAGATTACCACCTAGTAATACACAGGACTGGAGAAACAGAAGACCCACTCACACTCTCAAGGAAGAGAACAGAATTAATCAAGGCAAGCATGCCCAGTTAATTCTTCTTAAACTTTCTGTGTATGTCCTTTGACCACCCTAGAGGCAGAGTAAGTAAAGAAGCAGAGTTGAAATTACCTAATGAGCTCTCCTGACATGACTAAATTATCAAGAGTGGGGAAGGAACATTTGGTACTCCCCACCCCCACTTCAGCATTAAAAGAAAAACACAACCCCCTGCCCAACATTTACAATGTAAAACAAATCAGAAACTACTTTAACCCTGACTTACTATTAGTACACTAATAGCTAATCAGGAGCCTGGTGCAAAAACATCTTGATTAGCTGCTGATAAAACTCTTTGGAAGTGGATCGTCTACATGACTCAAAAGGAGAACCCGGCCCTATACACTTCAGGACTTTTTCACCAAAAATACATTTATTTACTATTCCAGCAAATATGGCCTGTGGCCTAGCTCTACCTTCATATCTGCTGTTCTTGAATTAGTCATAAAGACATGTATAGAAATAAAGACCAGATTTAAGGCCGGAATATATAAAATAGCAAAAAAAACCTATAAGTGGAGTCAAGTACCACCAGCATTTACCAAAGGTGAACTTCTAGCAGCAACATTAATGGTTTTTCTGTTACATCTGTACAGTGATATATGTACATAACTATTTTTAATTTATTAAAATCTCATTTTTATGGCTGACCACTGCACACCAAGTAACATGCAGAAGCAACATCAACAGATGAAAAAAGATAGTCCCGAGCCTCAGCAAGTGTCCTCATACAATGTCGTTAAAATACAGTGTAGCAAATGCAACAATCAAGCATGCAAAATTGCAATGGTAGCAAAAAGGAGAGTGTGATCACAACACTAAAAGGACTTCACAATAATGTGTAAATTGAGTTTTGCAAAATGAAGTGGGTTTTTCAGGTGCACAACAGAGAGAAAGGAATTTGTGGTGGAAGGAAAAACATAATCCAAGATAGTGAACTGTTCAGATACTCCAGGAAAATGAAGTGGGGAATAGCGGGAGAAATGATTACAGGATTTAGACACCATGAATATCTGTAAGCAGAAAGCCACTTAATGATGACTCAACTGATAGACCACATCTGCATTTTAGCAAGACTACTCTAATGGAAATTTCGAGGACCCATTCAAGGGGGGAAGAAAAAGGAATTACTAATTCCTGCAAGAAACATTATGGGCCTGCCACGGAAACCAGAGAACAGATGAAAAGGTCTTCAAGAATCAGAACCCAATATGCTTGATGAATTCAAATCTGGTGATAAGAAGTCATGAGGGAGGAACAAACAATGGTAATCCCAAGATTTTTGCTTGTTTGAAGGATCGAATGATGAAGCACCTTAATATGCTCTTACCCACATAACAATGTACAAGGAGTACTTAAAAGTTACAAAGACGGGAATCTTTGAGTGATCTTCCAGTGATCAAGTCCACTGGAATTTATCTGTTGATGGCTCTGAGTTCTCTTATTCTTCTGTTTCTGGGGTCTTTTCTCAAGGATTAAATTATCGGAGGATCTGGCTTTCAGTTGTTATCCACAATTTGCTGGTTCTGATATGTTAGTGTTAACAATTGTTCGGTCATTAAGAAACAGTCTATCATCTTTGTCTTTGTCATCTTTACATGCCTCCTTTTCTTGAAGTTTTTTTGCATCAGTTTCAATCACACATTTAATCTGTATTTTATTGTGGTAAAATATACATAATGTAAAATTTTACGTTATTTTATTGTTTTCTTTTTTTTTTCCTGGCAATATGTCTTCTCAAGAGGCTGTACCATTTGCATTCCCATTAGCAATAAATAAGATTTCCTGTTGTCCCACATCCACACCAGGAAGTGGCATTGTCAGTTTGGGGTATTTAGCCATTTAACAGATGGGTGGAGCATCTAACTGGTGTTTTGTTTTTCTCTAATGCACCATGCATATCATTTTCCAATAATTCCCCAATGTTCAGCAACTTATGCATGCCTATTTCTCATTTACGTATACTATCCACTAAGGTGTCTACTCATATTGCCTCATTTATTTCAATTTGGGGAATTTACTTTCTTATTGTGACATTTTACTACTTCTTTGAATATTTTGTATGCATATCTTTCTTTAGATATGTATTTTGAAAATATATTCTCCTAGCAAGGGGGCTTGCCTTTCCATTCTCTGAACGCTGTCCTCACAGAGTGAATATTTTAAAATTTAATGAAGTCCACATTACCAATTTATTTTCTTTCATGGACATGCTTTATGTGTTGTATATAAAAACTGTGCTTCATTCACACATTTAGTCTTTTTTTATAGTGGCAAACTATGCATAACATAAAATGTTAAGTGTTCAATTCAGTGATATCAAAGTGCATTCACAGTGTTGTACAATCATCACCACCACCCACCTCCAGAACTTGTTCATCACCCTAGAGTAAAACTCTATACCCATAAAAATAACAACATCCCAATCCCCATTCATCCCAACTCTCCAAAACCACAATTCTACTTTCTGTTTCTATGAATTTGCCTATTCTAAATATCTCAGCTAGGTGGAATCACACCTTTATCTTTTTGTGACTGACTTACCTCACTTAGCATAATAGTTTCAAGGTTCATCCATGCTGTAGCATTGATCAGAATGTCATTCCTTTTTAAGGCTGAATAATATTCCTGTGTGTGTGTGTGTGTGTGTGTGTGTGTGTGTGTGTGTCTGTCTGTCTGTCTAGGTACAATAAACACATGTATTACAGGGAAATGTAAAAATACTTACTTGATATTGAAAGTCTGAGATAACTACTTTTCTATTTTGAGGAAATTTGTCTCTTAATGATTATATTTTGCCGGGAGTTCAATACCACAATGGGAAGGAGGGCTTAACCCCTACCCTGACTCACTGAATCTCTCTTTCTTATGTGGAATATAGAAACCTGAATGTACTCTCTAAAAAAAAGGCTATTCTGGCAAAAATTTCAGATAGCAAGAAGAAACCCTCAAGAGGTTCAGAAGTTTAGTTCAGAGAAGCAACCGGAAATTCAGATGATTACCTGGCACTGATAGGACTTGCTTGATATGAAAACAGAACTGTAAATCTCACAAGATTAGGTGATCTTGTAAGAATTTCAAAACTTCCTATTAGTGAGCAATCCCATAAGAACAGCCTCCCTTAAACATACTGATGATATGCTTCACAGCTTAATATTCAGCAGCCTATGTTTTGGCTAAATGAGCTTCAGAAAGAAATGGAAACTTGTGGTTTAGTTCCATCTACTTTGGAGCCTCTGGTTAAATAATCTGCATCTGCTGTGCTCTGTCATCTTACCATCTGTAAAATGGAGGCAGCTTGAAAAACACAGCCACAGAAAAGATGTACAGCTTTATGCGCAGTTGTCTTCATTTGTTTAGAATACCAGTAACATTTTAACTATCACTCAAGGAGTGCACATGCTACTTTGAATCATCTAGGACAAAACTCTGTCAAAATAAGAAAAGGAAAGGGGCCCAAAATAACTATGATTTTCCCAAGGGGACACAATTATTTTATGGTATATCTGGGATAAGAACCTACATATCATCGGCCCCAGTGCATTGCTCTCTTATTGGCTTTTGAACGATACAGAGAAATAAAACTCTTCTGTTATATGTAACTGGTGCAAGACTCGGCATGATAGGAATTGGAGAACTGCATATTAAGAAGAATCTGGAAAATTCTTTTTTTTCTTTTTCCAAAAAACAGTTTTTAACATTTATTGATTTTTGAGAGACAGAGACAGAGCACAAGTGGGGGAGGGCAGAGAGAAAGGGAGACACAGAATCTGAAGCAGTCTCCAGGCTCTGAGCTGTGAGCACAGAGCCCGACGGGGGGCTTGGACCCACAAACCGTGAGAACATAACCTGAGCAGAAGCCAGATGCTTAAACGACTGAGCCACCCAGGCACCCTGAATCTGGAAAATTCTTAAAACTAAATAAGCTATATACTAGATACATAGAAAACAGTGGTGCCTGAAGATGAGTCAAGGAAGAACAAAAGGAGTTCTTGAAGGTGTATATGGGCTGCAGTTCCACAAAGGACAGGTGAGTTCCTGTTTCTGGCACTTTGGAGGTTCCACCCCAATATACAATATTAAAATAAAATAAACATTTGAACTAGATCATATTTAATTCTGCATGTTCATGTAAGCCAACAAAATATCCCAGGTATCATCTACATTGTCATTTTGTTTTTATCTTGAGGTTTCATTTCTAAAAGTCTTTCCAAACACAAAACAGAGGTTGGAGAAAGGTGTATGGGAGGCGACAGAGATAAAACAAGCTCATTTCACTTACCATGAAAATTAACATCCAAACGAATTCTTCACAGCTGAAAATGTCCAAACAATTTTCATTTTAAGGCAAGGTTTCTGGAAAAATCATGCTGAAGGACTCATAATTACCCACATGTCCCTTATCTGTTTCCATACATATCACTATATATTATGGGAATTCTGAGTGGCAGAGAAGCATATCCTGGCTAAACATCTCCATGCCCATAATGCAGATATGATGGTCTCAAACCAACCTGAGGATATTAGAGCCCACTTTTCCCATTACTAATATTAATAGAGGACAAAACTTAATATACTCTTGCCTGTATAAGCTAAATCACTTCTTCATCAAAATGGATGGCCCATAAATAAGTCTGTAGTGTGGGCATCATTGGATGCCAAATGAACTTTTGTGGGTTTTATTAACATCATGGGTTTCTAGGGAGGATCTACTCAAAAACCCTGAGTCTAGTTTGACATTTGCAACTAAATTATCATGTAACCTTGAGCAAAGGAAGTTCATTATCATAAAGGAGGGATATTAATACTTCCCATCCCTACTTTGAGGGGCTCTTATAAAGTATCAAATAAGGTAAACCAGAGGTGTATATGAATGCACACATTTTCATTGGTATTTGTACATGCTTGAAAATAACTCTACAGAATGCACTATAAAAATCTTGATGATATGGATCCCCAGACTAGTTCCCAGCTCTCCCAGAAACTACGTAAATTAACAAACACCTATGTATTTCATTAGTTATCAGAGAACTACAAATACTGCTTCTTGCAGTACCTTGTCCCAACCATCTGCCTTCCTCTTTACATCAATCCTCAATTCAGAAACCCTGGAGATTCGTTCATTAACTCATGCACACAATTATTCATTCAGTCAAAGAAAATTTTCTTCTCGGTAAACAAAACCTTCTCTAGTAGGTTTTACAGACATGTGGACGACACAGATGAATATCCCCTCTTTCTAAGTAGAGGGGGAGGCAAAAATAAACAAATGAGCAAATATTTAAACTTAAGTATAAACATATAAACAAAAACTAAACAAATGGATAAGAAACTAGTATATTAGGTAAGTGCTAGAGAGCACTAGAAAGCAGGGCAGGGATATTGACATTATTAGTTGATGGGAAGAGGTTGCAATGCAAAATTAAGCAATCAATGAAGGCTTTATGGGGAGATGAAATTTAAGAAAGAACATGAGGTGAATGTGGGAGACAGCAATGTACCTATCTGAGGAATGAATGTTGCAAGCAGAGGCAACAGGCAGATGGAAAGCAGTGAGGCAAAAGAATGTGCCTGGAATAGTCAAGGAACAGAGAGGATGTCAGGGTGTGGAGGATAGAGCGAACAAAGTAGAGAGGAGAAGGAAATGAACTCGGAAAGGAAATGGAGGCCCAGATTGCCAGGGCTGTGGAAGCGTTTTGAGGACGTCGGTTTTTGTCTTGAGTGAGCAACTGAAGTGACTTGAGTGATATGATATGACCTAAGTTTTAACAGAATATCTCTGGATGCCATGTTGATTGGAGACTGGAGAGGAGTAAAGACAAATTCAGGAAGACCAATAATTAATTTCAAGAAGTGAATTACCCAAGGATATACCTTCTACTCTATGAACGTAGAGCAGGGGTTAGCAAATAAGGGTCCACAGATCAAATCGGGTTCTCAGCCTGTTTCTGTATGATCCGTGATATAATCATGGTTCTTACATTGTGAAAGGTTGTTGAAGAAGGAGGAGAAGAAGGTACAGAACCTGTACATGGCCCACAAAGCCTAAATATCTAAAATCTGAAAAATGTGTTCCACCACCTAATAACTGGCTGCTAGTAGATCCTCAACAAAACTGGAAGAAGACATGAGTCACTTAGTTCCTAAAAATATTACAAAGTGATAGGTGTCAAGGAACATTCGTGTATTTACCCCTAATCTTCAAAAACAACAATGCCATTTCCACTGAGCTACTGAAAATACAGTCTGGATTTCAAAACAATAAACAAGAAGATATTTTCTCACATAAGCAATGTCATAAACAGTTTTCAAGGGAAGTTGAAGTAGCAACAAAAACAATAGTAACATTGAAATAGCAACAAATAAAAATAATAACAAAAAATTCTTGGACAACTTTAAGCTTTACAAATAATTTTCATGTTCACCATCTCATTTAATCCTTAAGTCAACTCCATGAGATAGGTATTATTTTCCTATTAGAAATTGCTACCTCCTAAACTCTTAGTGATTTCACAAGAAAGGTGAATGCTGAGGTTGGGTTTTTTTCTTATATGGGAAAGTTGGATGCTAAAATCAACAGGTATTTTCAGTTCAAGCCAGCAGACTAGAAAAACACGTTTACTTTCTGTTCCTCCTGGAAACCACAGTTAATAAAAGTACAGAAATACCAAAATGAAAACCAATCAAAGCCAAGAGAATGTGGCAGTCACAACCACAGAAAGATTTTGATACATTTCTAGAAGGCAAAAAGTGAAATGTAAGACCGATGAATGGAGGGATCAAGAAAGGACTTCCAAAGAAGGGGCTGCACAAGGCCAGTGAGCTTCTGCTGAGCCCTGTTTCTAGTAAACAGAAGAGAGAACAGGGGTTGAAACCTGGCAGACAAAAGTTATTTTAGGGGAAAAAAAACAGTTCACTTACGAGTTTCATGGATCACTCAGTCTTCCCTCCATATTAACTCTGTATGAATCACCTCAGATTGCTGGTGGGCAAGACAAGGGAACAGGGAGGGAGTGTTCCATCACAGGGTGTCAGCCATGGTTCACTGTCCCTACTACCAATTCCATTCAAACTACACACCCCTGGCTTCATTTACTAGACTGGAGATTGGTGCTTCATAAATTGTCAAATGAGAAGGAATCCTCCTGGCAACTATAATTTGCTGTTAGTATCAAAATATTTTTATTAATGATTAAATTAATCGCTCAAAAATTATTTTGCCTTCACAAGTTCTGTCTCAACACATTGGCTTCTGCCAAGGCAAATTAGCTCAGAAGAATCATTGCCATCTAATATATTTTGCTTTTAAGGACAAGTAAGAGAATGGTCTATATTTCAAAACAGCATCCCTCCTGTCTACTCCCATTTGACAAGAAAAATCAAGAGGTAGATTTTTATGGGATATCCTCACCCAAATTTCCTTGTATTGTCCTGAAGCCCCAACACTCATCATATGCTGAATTTGCCCCTTTGTACGGGGAAACAAAAAGATGGAAATAACATGCTGTCATTTATTGTGTCCAAATATATCTGACATAATCATCTTTTTCAGAGTTCCTAGAAGAAATCTTTGCCCAACATTTGCACAAGTTTGCTATTTCTGTTCAAACAAACAACATCAAGAAATTGTTCCTTACTGAACTCAAATGATATCAAAGGGATTGTGGTTAAATGTCATATCTATAAATCATTTGTGCTCCCAGACAGATTAGAAAGGGCTTATATTTCTCCTTTTTTTCAAGCGGCATTTGGGTCTGAGCAAAACCTCTTGTGTCCTACCAACTTCCAACTTGGTTGGGGATGGAAGTCCAAACTGGCTCTAACATACTATAAAAGCTCTCATAAACAGAGCAGTGAAATTAATTGTATAAGATACAAACTATGACCAATGCTACTTTAAATATACAAAAAACTAAATACAGTAAAAGCCTCAGTTTGCAAGCATAATTTGTTCCAGAAACATCTTGTGATCCAAAGCACTTTATATCAGAGCCAACGTCCCCATAAGAAATAATGGAACCTCAGATGATTTGTCCCACAATCCAAAAATATTCATACAAAAATCATTATGATACTGTAATGTGATACAAAACAATAAAGAAAATATAAAATATAATGAAACATAAATGCACTTACCTTTGAAAACTTTTGTGGCTGGTGTGAGGGAGACAAGAGAGAGGAGGGATCTTGTGTAGGATGACTTTCATTATCACTAATGGAGGTTGACTACAC
This sequence comes from Herpailurus yagouaroundi, assembly GCF_014898765.1. Taxonomy (NCBI): domain Eukaryota; kingdom Metazoa; phylum Chordata; class Mammalia; order Carnivora; family Felidae; genus Herpailurus; species Herpailurus yagouaroundi. The sequence continues at coordinate 21,882 of NW_024420933.1, forward strand.
TACATACAGTATTAGTAAGCTCTTGTCATATACTTATTTAATGGAACCGGCAATAAGGCAGCAGAGGAAAGGGGCTATATCTGCAGGCAGCCTGACCTAGAATGAAGCAATGCATTCCTAAGCTTATTCTTGTGTGCAAAAGCAAAGGACTGTCCATTGGTGCTTTGAAGTGACAAAAATACACTAGTTAGTGTCAGTTGTGGGCACCTCCCACTGCTCTGAAAAATCACTCATTTCTGCCAAACACTGTGACCCGAGACAGAGCATCTGAGCATGGGAGACCATCACCCACAATCCCACAGAGAAATAGAGAGAGACCGAGAGAGAGAGAGAGAAAGAGACAGAGAGAGAGAGACAACCATTGGCTCAATTGTCATGTGACCTTTGACATCACATACTCCTTGTATTGCAAGACATCACTCATTTATCAAGTTCATATTTATTAGAAATGTCTACCTGTCTTGTGGAACACTCGCAGAACAAGGTACTCACACTCCAAGATTTTACTGTGTGTATATATATAATATATATTACATACTATGTATAATATAATACTATATGTATAAAAACTTTTAAGTATATATATATATATACTTTTGTACTGATTATAGGATTCTAGGTTCTAAACCTTATGCATGGCATGCCCCCATATGCAACATCAGTACCATGAGAGAGAAAACACTTCAATGAAGTAAACCAAAGAAACAAGATTCAAACTAGGCAAAGCCACACGTAGGCCAAGATTTTTCAAACCTTTTTCTTCATGCTGAAGTTTTCAGCTCCTAGACAATAATACAAGTTTCTCTCGCCAGACACCCAGGCATATCTCTCCCCTCTTGAGCATATGAATCTCTAGAATTATATTCAAATGCCAACAAGGTGAGGTGAAGAATGGACCCGGCTGGCATGCTCACAATGACCAAATTGTGGTGATGTGACTTTAATCCAATACATTGCTCCACTATTAACTTACAATAAATGACATATTTGCTTTCTAGACATTAGTGAGATGCCTTATTAGACACATTGCTAGAAGGCCGGAGAAACTGGCTTCTCATCCATATGGAACTGGTGAATTCCCTTCAGGTAGACCACAAGGTATCTAGAATACAGTCTTTATATATTCACATATAATCTTACGTATTTGGATTCTTCAGAGTAGACCAAAGAGAAACTCCGGGCTGCAAAGCTCAGTTACAAATGTGGGATGGTGCTATGCTTACAACTGGCGGTCCGTGAGCCATGGTCTTCTGAGGCCAGAACCCATTGCGGCCCTGATTAATTTATGAATTGAACTTCTGTTCAACGGAGGCCTGGTACTGGGCAGTGCCTATGCTCCCCGTGAGTATGGCACGGTGCGAAGTACCCTAAGAACTAAGAAAAAGGGAAAGAAAAAATGGTAACATACGATGCATATACGGTAAGGAGGCGTCACAGTCCAGAGGAAGAGCTCTGGAGTCACTCCGCTGGGTTTGAATCCCGGCTAAGCCACCAGCACCTGCGTGACCTGAGAGGTGTCAATTGTAAAGGTTTTGCCAAATTCCCGACAAGGAAGAAAGCAAGAACTTGCCTGCCACGAAGGGAGGTCTTGGGGCGCAGCATGCAGTCAGGTCAGGGTTTGGCGTCCGCATGGAAGGGTGATGCTCAAGGCCTGGGCAGCCCTAGCGAAGATGCACCTGGCTCTAAGCCTCACAGGGAAGCAGAGAGGGTCCCGGGGGCAGCAGGCCACCCGCCCCCCCCTCCCCCGCAGTGTCCGGAGCTCCCGCGCTCGTCTTTCTTGAGAGAAGGGCTGGCGACACACACCCAGGCGCTGAGAGGCCCCACAGCCACTGCACTCCCCCACAGTCTCCACGCAGTGGCCCTGCTGCTTGCATACAACCGCCACAGGCAGCCGGAAACCTATACACCAGCCAAGGGCTGCTGGCCTCAGGCGGGAAGTCCCAGAGGCGGGAGGCTACGGGGCGGGGCTTTGGGGCCTCGCCCTTTGCCCTTTGCTGAGGTCACTTGCCATGCTGCGCATGCGCGCCCCTGTTTGCGCCATCTTGTGGGAGGCGGCACATAAGGCCCGGCTCAGTCCCTCAGGCTCAGTGCCTGTTTGACTAAGAAAGGAGTCGGAAGCTCAGGAGGCGCTCTCCAGCTTTTTTACTCCCATCTCTCAGTCGTTAGGCGCACAACCAGCCAGATATGGGCAACCTGCTTTGTAAGTTTCGTTTCCCGCCCCGCCCCCGCCGCCGCCTCCGCCGCTCCTGCCCGCTGCCTGGCGATGTGTGGCCCTTGCACCCCCCCTCCCGCGATGCTCTTCCACCACCTGGCCGGGACCACCCCGCTGCTCCTTCACTTGCCCTGGGCCCTGGGCGCAGGCTCTTCCACCGGAATCCTAGGCCTTTACCGGCTAGTTTATTCGTCCAGCCCAAGAGGCGGTACCCCATCCCGAAGGCCGCAGGTACCCCTCTGGGGATCCCTCCCTTGGTGAACTGGAGTCACTCTCCGAAAAAACCTGTGCTGTCTGCTCGTAATTCCATGATGTTTGGACACTCCAGAGCCAAAAGGATCCCTCCTCTGGGGCGCAAATTCACTCTCCCACGTTCACTATCTGAGAAGGTAGAGGAGGCTGTGGAGCCGGTACCATCCAGGCACCTCCCACTTTGGTGCCCATTTGGGGTGGAGGAGAAGGTCCAAGAAGATCCCAGAAAAAAGATGGAGGATCTCGTAGAGACCAAAGGGCAGAGTGGTGGGAACAGGGTCCCCCATCACGTTGGGGACATACCATTAAAATCTAGTCCCCTGGAGACCGGTGGGCTTCTCACTTCCTCACAGCGCAGTCCCGCACCTTTGGACCTGCATCCTAATCCTCCAGAAGACCGTTTGAGGGAGAATACCCAGAAGTCTCTGATGCACTGCCGCCCTGTAGGCCGCGCAGTCACCTCCCCACATGGCCCAGCCGGAAATGTCGTGCCTGATACAGATACAGCAGCGCTCTCTGAGCCACCCCCACGCTGCCCCTTACTGCAGGAGACATCAACAAAGGAAGTGTCGGGTGAAAGCCTTCAGCCTGTTGGGGACACATCATACCTCTCCAGGAAGGAGATACAGGCTAATGAGCCTCCAGGCATCTCATCAAGGAGCTCTTTTTCCCCTGTATCTGCCAGCTGTAGGCCCTGCAAACGGAAAACATCCACGTCCCATTCTCGGCCACCGCCACCGCCCCAGTGGTGGGGCCAGGGCCAGTTGCCCCCACTTCCTAGGTTTCCCTGCGGAGCTACTGACAAAAACCTGGACACCTTGAAGAATACCAAATGTCAGAGGAGTAAGACCTTGGGAGACAAAAGAGAGATCAAAGGAGACTGCTCAGATGCTCAGTCAGCCACTTCTTTATGCCTACTTGCCTCAGAGACCGCTAACTCTCTGCTTTTGGCGAGTCGCACTTTGCAAGTCCCCATTCCTACTGATGACTTGGCTGACCAATCTGCCAAGCCCCCGACTGCCTCTGTCCCTCCATCTTTAATAGCAAACCTTGTTCAGGAGACAGCCCAGATGGTTTCTAAATCTTCTCCAGCTATTCCTGCTGGTGTTGTTCCTCATCTTAGTTCCAATCTCATTTGTGGAATTCCTGTGAAGAAAGAAGGCCCTCTTCAGCCAGTCACTGCTGTAACCTGTCTTATTTCTGACATCACCACACTTCCTAACACCTCAACCCCCTCCTTACAGCCACCCTCCTGCAACACAGAATCCCCAGTGCCTCTGTGTGTACATTCCCCCCCTCCTATCCTACCCGCCCCTCTTCCAAATCCTTCCACACATAGCCCTGTTTCAGTTGTCCAGCCCATCATTTCTAAGACAGCTGCTTCTACCATCGCAGCCAATGCATCTACGTCTGCCTCCAGGTTCACTTCAGGTCCTGGTATCGTCGACATGGACACCACTCCCCTTTCAAAGGCTGTTATTTTCAGATCTCCC
>NW_024420934.1:0-4084 GCF_014898765.1 Herpailurus yagouaroundi
TGCAGTTTGAAGCAGAGGTGCCCTGCAGAGTCTCCAGTTTTCACCAGCCCACCTGGAGATCCCAAGACAGCCCTTCTTGCCAGTGTTGCTGTTTCCAGGAGCTTGTCCCTTGCGGATTCTGGAGTCACCTCCACTCCAGTAGGCAAGCCCTCTGCAACCTGCAACTCGGCCTGTAACAGCGAAGCCATGGACACTCCATCACCATCTCAGGCTTCCATCTTCTGTTCCTCCCCTGAGTCCAGGGACAACCATTTCCCACTTAACGTGGTGCTTTCTGGTTCTGCTAACACACCACCCCGTGGCAGCACTGTGGTGGCCCATGACTCTATCCATTTACCGAAAAAGTCCTCCATCGGACAGACCTCAGTTTCCAACCACTCTGACCCAGGAATCACCTCTCAGCCCACAACTGGGCATCATCATGGGCAGCAGCCTGACAATTCTCACCTGTTACGAACGCCAGTAGCCTCAACACAAGCTATGGGCCCAACTGCTCTCGTAGCCCAGCCGCCCAGAGACAATGCAGTGAAGGCAGGTTTGGCAGGTTCCGCATCTATCACCACTCTCACTATCCAGCCGGCTTCCAGTGACAAGCCAGGCATCCTGCCCATTGGCGTATCTACCACAACAGGCTTTGGAGTTGCCACGGGGATGCCCAGCACCGGGGATGGTGGCTCACCTTTAGCTGACAGTACTTCAGGCCAACATGTGTTTTCGGGACGTGCAGCCCCTATGGGCAGTGGTGTGTACATCCCAGGCCCTGCTCATTCACAGGCATCCGGAGCATTCCACCTTGGGGCAGGACTGAACAGGGTACCAATAACCATTTCTGCTCCAACTTTAGGTCAGACAACCTGGAATCGCTGTGGTGATGGCATGGCTGCTGCTCTAGGAGGAACAAATACCGTCCCCGTATTTGGACAAAATGCTAGTTCCACCTTGAATCCAGGCACTTGGCGCCCACCCATCCAGAACCCAGGTAGTGGAGCAGTGGGGCAGGGCTGTACTGTTCCCACAGGTGGAGACTCTACAGTCCCCACTACCCATAAGTGCCCCGGGGGCTCATCCCAACAGAGAAAACTTTCCTCATGTAAAGGAGATGCCACCGTGGAGAAGAGGACTAAGTCAAGAGACCAGGCAGCCTCCCCCTTAAATCTGAGCAGCAGGGGGCCGGCCATCAGAACCCCAGGTGATGGAGTAGTGGGAGAGGGCCGCCCTGTTCCTTCACGTGGAATCTCTAGTATTGCTGTTAGCCTCAAGGGCACCCAGAGCCAATCTGGACAAAGAAAACTTGCCCCACGTGACCGAGCCACCAGAACCGAGAAGAAACGTGGGTCAGGACACGTGCCAGCCTGCTTCTTAAATCTGATCATCAGGGGGCAAGCCGTCCCAAACCCAGGTGATGTAGTGGGAGAGAGCCACGCTGTTCCTGCAGGTACAAGCTCTCGTGTTCCTGTTAGCCCCAAGGGCACCCAGACCCCATCTGCACGAAGAAAGCCTTCCCCACGTCACCAAGCCACCATCACGGAGACGAAACATGAGTCAGGACACGTGCCAGTCTGCTTCTTATATCTGATCGGCAGGGGGCGATCCGTCCAAAACCCAGGTGATGGGGTAGTGGGAGAGGGCCACGCTGTTCCCACAGGTACAAGCTCTAGCGTTCCTGTTAGCCCCAAGGGCACTCAGAGCCCACCTGCACGACGAAAACTTGCCCCATGTCACCGTGCAACCGGCACGGAGACAAAACGTGGATCAGGACATGTGCCAGCCTGCTTGTTAAATCTGATCATGAGGGGGCGAGCAGTCCACAACCCAGGTGATGTAGTGAAGGAGGGCCACGGTGTTCCCGCAGGTACAAGCTCTCGTGTTCCTGTTAGCCCCAAGGGCACCCAGACACCATCTGCACAACGAAAACCTGCCCCACATCACCGAGCAACCAGCACGGACTCGAAATGTGGGTCAGGACATGTGCCAGCCTCCTTAAATCTGAGCGTCAGGGGGCGAGCCGTCCAAAACCCAGGTGATGGGGTAGTGGGAGAGGGCCACGCTGTTCCCGCAGGTGGAAGCTCTCTTGTTATCGTTGGCCAGAAGTGCACCCAGAAGCCATGTACACAAGAACTAAATGCTTCGTGTGGAAGAGCCACTACCAAGCAGAAGACATGTGTTTCAAGAGGAGTGTGTGTTTACCCCCTACAGAGCCCCTCAGACTTGCCTGGCCACACTGCCTCTGCTGCAGTTGTAAGTGGCAGCACCAGCTCTACCCTTGGACCCACTTGTAGTTCCACCATCCTTCCACGCAAATGCGGTCCTCCCGCCCAGCATGCAGATGGTATGCATGGAGGGGACAACGTCATTCCCACGAATGTAGAACCTAGTAGTTCTTCACCTCAGAATGATTGCGGCCGACCCAATGCAAACGCAGCAAGTGCCATAGCGGATGCAGACAGTATCACATCTATGATGGCAGGCCTCTATGTCAGCACCACCCAGAAGGACACTGGGAGCCCTCTTACCCCTAACACAGGTGGTGCTCTGGGGAACAGCTCCACACCTGCTACGACTGGATACACTTATGGTCCCTCAGCCACACAGAGCACAAGTGCCCCCCATAAGCACAGCGCTGGTGGTGCATTGGGGGATAGCACCAGGAAATGTTAAACAGAACTTGGACTTGTCCTAGTCAGGTACTCCTCTGACTTTGGAGGATCAAACACTGTATGTTCCTGGTCAACTGGGCCTGTGCTCTGGGCATGACTAGAGCACCTTCATAACCTGACTAGGACTTCACCTACACATTCCCTTCTTTTGTCACGAATAAGGACCTAATATTCCTCTGCAAATTGGATATAACCGGAAACTGACTTCTTTGCACCAGAAAGGGGTCCAACCCCTTTAAGTGAAACTTACCCTGATCTCTTCGTGCAGAAAGTGTGTACATTGTGTGCATACATGTATTTATGTTTAGAACTTCACCAGAAAGACACCAGATTCAAGAAGTTCTAGTGGAGAATGGAAGAAAGCTACATAAATCATCAACCGTGCCATCCCTGGTGTGACTGTGAACTTGGCTGACCCAAGCTCTGGGCCAGTTTTCTCTGATCTTGGAACGGGCAGGATACCACTGCTGCCTGTAGGGGCTCCATTTACCCCTACCTATTTGCCTTGATGGGCTTTTATCCTGCCCATATTTTGTACTTAACGTACATAAAACTTTGTTATGAATCTGCCCTTGCTCGTGTCTTTTTGACTCAGCAGTAGAGAAAGAATTAACCTGTGTGAATGGTGATGGGTTGAGCCAGACATAACTATGCTGAATTTTCCACGTTGCAGTGACTGGGATGTAGAAGTGGCCACATCCTCTACCTGCACACACTGACTCCTGCAATCTGCATTTTGAATGTAATGGATGACAATCCAGGGGGAAGTAAGGTCCAAAGGAGGGAGAGATGAGGTGACTCACCCTTGCCTCTTCCTCTGTGTTTCGCTCTTCTCCCACCCCTTCTCTCTGACCTTACTAGAGGCCAGAGAACCTCTGATGTGTCAAAGGAAACCACTCAATGATTTTTTTTTTTTTTTTTTAGAAATGTTTCAATGTTTTCTTGTGTGTCTTCTTATTTAATTTAGACTTAGGCCAGTCATTCTTACACATTCCCATGTCACCCAGAGAGGATAGATTTGAGCCTGGAGGAACAAGGGGAGAAAGGGCACATACCCTCTCTGTAACTGTTGGAAATTTCAGTTTCTTTGAATATATTGTGCTGCTTAAATGCAGTAGAAGAGATGCTCTTCAGTAAGTGGCCCAGCTCTGATCTAAATCACTAAAATATCAAATCACACAATTACAACTGTGCCCAGTTCTGGCTGACACTGACTTTTTTGCTGGATCTCCACTAGACTTAAAAAAGGCAAAATTCGCAACTGTGTGGAGCCTGCATTCTAGGTGGATGGGAGCAAAAATACAAACATGCAAATTATCTGATAGGTTAGCCGGGAACTAACGTTATGGAGTATAAAGTAGCATAGGGAGCATTGAGATTTAGGCAGAATCACAGCTTTCAATTTAAACAGTGGACAGGATAAGCCT
>NW_024420935.1:0-1461 GCF_014898765.1 Herpailurus yagouaroundi
ATGCCAGATGCCCAACCTGAATGCATCCTATCCAGTCCTGATTAAGCACCTGTTCAAAGGGATTGTGACTGATCACCTAGCACTCGAGACCTTATACCCCAACTTCAAGATGGAAATTAGCTGAGGGATCACAGATGCTTGTACTCATCACTAACCCATAATTGGCAATCCCCGTCCTTTGTGGGAGAGAACTTGGCACTTAGAAAACCCTTCTCTGCTTGAGAAAGAGCAGAGCAGCCTTTGCTCCTCCGGCCGTGACCTACTGTGCTTTGCAAAGGTGATTTGGCAAGTGCAGCTGCAAACTGGTCTCCAATATCACACACCTATGGAAAATTCCAGTCAGGTTTTAGACCCAGTCACAGTACATTTTTTTGAGAATCAGTAATGATTTGCTGAGGATCAGTAATGCTCTCCGTATGCTGGCTGACAAGGGCATAATCTCTGTGCTTACTATACTCCATTTGTCAGCTGCACTCTGACACAGTTGTCCGCAGGATTCCTTAGGAACATTTGAGGTATTTTGGCATGATTTCAGGACCTGCTCCTGCCTGTAGCCTCTCATTTCTTAATCAACATTTTCCCACTGAGACTATGAATAAATCAACCTCTGTAGGTTATCAGAGGCTTTCTTTCCTCTCTGCTGCATTTGAATCTCTATGCCCTATAAGGTCCCCATACCTGGGCATCTATTTCCCATCATCCTTATTTTCAGGAGTCAGGGCTATAAGGGTAATTGGCAAGTTCATTAGCTTTTTCATTTCTTCCCCTCTTGATTGTTTAAGAGTGATTTGCTAGAGACCATGGGTTTCGATGTTTCGCAAGGCTCAGTGGTGCAGAGACAATAGTGGAATTCTGCCCTGGGGAGAAACAGCCATTCTGTTAATTGTTCTTTTCTTATAGAACAGAAAATAAATTCATCTAACACACAGTTACTTGATGTTTCTCTAAGTGCATTGCACAAGACCTTGATGAGACTGGAAATACTCTGCATTTTCTGTTGGAAAGTTCTTTGCATTCCATAAAACGAAGTCTGTACCATAAGAAATTGAGTTTAACCTCTCAGCTATTGATTGATCCATGAAGTTTGACTCCTTGAGATTTCCCCATCTTTATACTGTTGTGGAGGAAGGAATGGCTGGCCAAATTCTTAGGATATTATATTTCCTAATTAGCCACTTGTCTTTTAACTCTGTTTAGATTATCTTTGGCCATGTAGAATTTTTTTTAGCTTTTACAAAGTCAAATCTGCGGTCTTTTTCTTTATGGTCTCTCACTTTTGTGTTCTGCTTAGGTAAAGACTTCATCGTAACAAGAATAGTACTCCTCATCCTACCTTACATTCTTGTACGTATTTTCTTACAATAAACTACCATCAAATGCATGCTATACAGGCAGTCCTTGCTCTGCACAGGACACCTATGCATGAATTTCAGCTACCATGATTTAGTTAAAGAATCCCAG
>NW_024420936.1:0-2095 GCF_014898765.1 Herpailurus yagouaroundi
TTTTTTTGTTTACAGTGAGCCTCTACCAATTCACCAATTACAGTTCAGTGTTTCCTACCTCTGTACTGGTTTCTATATAGATTTCTGTTCTTGGAGTTTCTACTCCAGTAAGTTGTCATTCTCCATATCTGCCTATTTGCTTCTCCAATTTTGTGGACAGTGATCAGCCCTGTGATCTCACTCTTGTAATGAATCTAAGAAGAATTGTTGATTTTTTAGTTTGTTCAGGTTTTTACCTATTAGGATGGAGTTGTGACTTCTAAGCTCCTTAAATGCTGCACTGGAAACTGGAAGTATCATGAGGTTTTTACAATGAAATAAACTATGTTAATTCCAAGTATATATAATGTTTTAATTACAGTATATTCACTAAATATAAGGTTTACTATTTTTTAAATTTATCTGTAACTTTATAACCAACAGAAAGAGAGTTTCTGGTTTTTTTGAAAAAATTTTTTAATGTTTATTTATTTTTGAGAGAGAGAGAGAGAGAGAGAGAGAGAGAGAGAGAGTAGTGGAGGAGCAGAGAGAAAGGGAAACACAGAATCTGAAGCAGATCCAGGCTCAGAGCTATAAGCACAGAGCCTGATGCCAGGCTTGAACCCAGGAACTGAGAGATCATGACCTGAGCCAAAGTCAGACACTTAACCAACTGGGCCACCCAGGCACCCCAGGAAGAGAGTTTCTCATGTTTTGTCAGAAAATGTTTAAGGTAATGGAACAATCATATTTTTCTCATTGATCATTAAGATCACTTCAAACAGATACACTTACATGATCATTCCAGGAGTTCCACAAATGAGGACAGCCTAAAATTTATTTCTTCTATATTTTATTTCCCACGTATACATGAGTTCCTCTTCTGATTCAATGCTATATTGATGTATTGTTGCAGCTTATTAGATTTTTAAAACTACTGAAATGTGGGAGTATATTTTGATATTGGATATAGACATTCCTTTCCTCATTCCAACTATTACTTTACTTTTACAAATCTGCTTTATGGTGAAAAATCATACTTGGTCATAATGACATATTTTTTCAATATGTTGCTGGAATGCATTTGCTAATAGTAATTGTTTTTTTAAGGTCTATTTATTTTTTTTGAGACAGAGAGAGAGTACACACGAGCAGGGGAAGGGCAGAGAAAGAGGGAGAGAGAGAATCCCATGCAGGCTCCATACTCCCTGAACAGAGCCTGAAGTGGGGCTCAATCTTACAAACCATGAGATTGCAATCTGAGCTGAGATCAAGAGTCAGATGCTCGACCAGCTGAGCCACCCATGCACCCTAATATTAATTAGAACCTAAGAGCTTAAAAGAAATGTACTCTGGCAACCTCTGTTTGTATTTTTTTGATATATTTTCCATGTCTGATGTCTGTATTAGGGGTCTCTAGCTTTTTAAAAGAATTGGAAAGCAACCAATGTTTCTCTAAGTTGTAGATCTTTAATTATGATTTTTAATTTCATAAAACTATTTGTATTTTCTGCTCAACATGTAAGTCAATATTGACTACATATAATTTATTCAATACTCATCCACCTTGTCTAGATTTTCAAATGTGTTGGTATAGAGTTAACATGGTATTCTTTGTAATTAAAAAAAATCTTTCTGCTTTATGGCTAAGCACATCTGTCATACTTTTCAAATACTGCTTACTTTAATGGTCTTTTTAAAGAACAAGATTTTGCTTTTATTTGTCAAGGTTACAGATTTTCTTCCTTATTTTGGCTTTTCTGTTTATTAATTTTGTTCTTTTACTCTTTGGATTTACCTTTTTGTTGTTCTATGTCCACTGTCCAATTCCTTCGAGAGCCATTTTCAACAACATACCAACTCTGCCAGCTGTGTCATAGCCACTTCATGATATGCCATTAAAACTTAATCTCATACACTGGGTGAAGCCTTGGCAGCCTTATTTTGCTTTCAAAATTGTTCTATGGCCTTAGACCCTTTTCCTGAATTAGCACTATCATCAGGGAAAATTCTACTGGGCCTTCATGATGCTTATAAGGCTTCCTTTTCCTCTAGTTTCATAATAAGAGAAAAAATATTTCTTTTTTTGGTGTTGATCAAAAACTTAGCAAGACTC
>NW_024420937.1:0-12982 GCF_014898765.1 Herpailurus yagouaroundi
TTTCAAAGGCTGTTATTTTCAGATCTCCCCAAGAATCCGGAATGGGAGCTCCTTCATTTCCCCAGGGCCATTGCAGTTTGAAGCAGAGGTGCCATGCAAAATCTCCAGTTTTCACCAGCCCACCTGGAGATCAGAAGACAGCCCTTCTCGCCAGTGTTGCTGTTTCCACTAGCTTGTCCCTTACGGATTCTGGAGTCACCTCCACTCCAGTAGGCAAGCCCTCTACAAACTGCAACTCGGCCTGTAACTGTGAAGCCATGGACACTACATCACCATCTCAGGCTTCCATCTTCTGTTCGTCCCCTGAGCCCAGGGACAACCATTTCCCACTTAACATGGTGCTTTCTGGTTCTGATAACACACCACCCATGGCAGCACTGTGGTGGCCCATGATTCTATCCATTTACCTAAAAAGTCATCCATTGGACAGACCTCAATTTGCAACCACTCTGACCCAGGACTCACCTCTCAGCCCACAATTGGGCATCATAATGGGCAGCAGCCTGACAATTCTCACCTGATAGGAACACCAGTAGCCTCAACACAAGCTATGGGCCCAACTGCTCTTGTAGCCTAGCCCCCCAGAGACAACACAGTGAAGGCAGGTTTGGCAGGTTCTGCATCTATTACTACTCTCAGGATCCAGCTGGCCTCGAGTGACAAGCCAGGCATTCTGCCCATTGGCGTATCTACCACAACAGGCTTTGGAGTTGCCACGGGGATGCCCAGCACCAGGGATGGTGGCTCACCGTTAGCTGACAGTACTTCAGGCCAACATGTGTTTTCGGGACCTGCAGCCCCTATGGGCAGTGGTGTGTACATCCCAGGCCCCACTCATTCACAGGCATCTGGAGGATTCAACCTTGGGGCAGGACTGAACGGGGTACCAAGAACCATTTCTGCTCCAACTTTAGGTCAGACAACCTGGAATCGCTGTGGTGATGGCATGGCTGCTGCTGTAGGAGGAACAAATACTGTCACAGTATTTGGAAAAAATGCTAGTTCCACCTTGAATCCAGGCACTTGGGGCCCACCCATCCAAAACCCAGGTAGTGGAGCAGTGGGGCAGGGCTGCACTGTTCCCACAGGTGGAGACTCTACAGTCCCCACTACTCATAAGTGCCCTGGGGGCTCATCCCGACGGAGAAAACTTTCCTCAGGTAGAGGAGATGCCACCATGGAGAAGAGGACTAAGAGACCAGGCAGCTTCCCCCTTAAATCTGAGCAGCAGGGGGCCAACCGTCAAAAACCCAGGTGATGGAGTAGTGGGAGAGGGCCATAGAGTTCCCGCAGGTGGAAGCCGTCTTGTTATTGTTAGCCAGAAGTGCACCTGGAAGCCATGTACACAAGAACTAATTGCTTCGTGTGGAAGAGCCACTACCAAGCAGAAGACACGTGTATCAAGAGGCGTGTGTGTTTACCCCCTACAGAGCCCCTCGGACTTGCCTAGCCACACTGCCTCTGCTGCAGTTGCAAGTGGCAGCACCAGCTCTATGCTTGGACCCACTTGTAGTTCCACCATCCTTCCACGCAAATGCAGTCCTCCCACCCAGCATGCACATGGTATGCATGGAGGGGACAACGTGATTCCCATGAATCCCATTCTGTGTGAATGTAGAACCTAGTAGTTCTTCACATCAGAATAATTGTGGCCGACCCAATACAAACGCAGCAAGTGCCATAGCGGATGCAGACAGTATCACATCTGTGATGGCAGGCCTCTATGTTGGCACCCCCCATAAAAACACTGGGAGCTCACTTACCCCTAACACAGGTGGTGCTCTGGGGAACAGCTCCATGCCTGCTATGACTGGATACACTTATGGTCCCTCAGCCACACAGAGCACATGTACCCCCCATCAGCACAGTGCTGGTGGTGCAATGGGGGGTAGCACCAGGAAATTTTAAACAGAACTTGGACTTGCCCTAGTCAGGTACTCCTCTGACTTTGGAAGATCAAACACTGTGTGTTTCCTGGTCAACTGGGCCTGTGCTCTAGGCGTGACTGGAGCACCTTCATAACCTGACTAGGACTTCACCCACAAATTCCTTTCTTTTGTCATGAAGAAGGACCTAATATTCCTCTGCAAATTGTATATAACCAGAAATTGACTTCTTTGCACCAGAAAGGGGCCCAACCCCTTTAAGTGAAACTTACACTGATCTCTTCACACAGAAAGTGTGTACATTGTGTGCATACATGTATTTATGTGTATTTCTCTGCATGTGCATGTATTGGAGGGCAAGGGGCACATGAGCCCCATTTAGAACTACACCAGAAAGACACCAGATTCAAGATGTTCTAGTGGAGAATGGAAGAAAGCTACATAAATCATCAACCGTGCCATCCCTGGCATGACTGTGAACTTGGCTGACCCAAGCTCTGGGCCAGTCTTCTCTGGTCTTGGAATGGGCAGGATACCACTGCTGCCTGTAGGGGCTCCCTTTATCCCTACCTATTTGCCTCCATGGGCCTTTATCCTTCCCACATTGTGTACTTAACGTACATAAAACTTTGTTATTAATCTGTCTTCGCTCCTGTGTCTTTTTGACTCAGCAGTAGAGAAAGAATTTAGCCGTGTGAGTGGTGATGAGTTGAGCCAGACTTCACTATGCTGAATTTTCCACCTTGCAGTGACTGGGATTTAGAAGTGGCCACATGCTCTACCTGCACATACTGACTCCTGCAATCTTCATTTTGAATGTAAGGGATGACAATCCAAGAGGAAGTAAGGTCCAAAGGAGGGAGAGATGAGGTGACTCACCCTTGCCTCTTCCCCTCTGTGTTTCGCTCTTCTTTCACCCCACTCTGACCTTACTAGGGCTAGATAACCTCTGATGTGTCAAAGGAAACCACTCAATGATTTTTTTTTAGCAATGTTTAAATGTTTTCTTTTGTGTCTTCTTATGTAATTTAGACTTAGGCCAGTCATTCTTACACATTCCTATATCACCCAGAGAGGATAGATTTGAACCTGGAGGAACAAAGGGAGAAAGGGCACATACCCACTTTGAATTGTCAGAAATTTCAGTTTCTTTGAATGTATTGTGCTGCTTAAATGCAGTAGAAGAGATGCTCTTCAGTAAGTGACCCAGCTCTGTTCTAAATCACTAAAATATCAAATCACACAAGTTACAACTGTGCCCAGTTCTGGCTGACACTAGACTTTTTTGCTGGATCTCCACTAGACTTAAAAAGCAAAATTTGTGGGGCGCCTGGGTGGCGCAGTCGGTTAAGCGTCCGACTTCAGCCAGGTCACGATCTCGCGGTCTGTGAGTTCGAGCCCCGCGTCAGGCTCTGGGCTGATGGCTCAGAGCCTGGAGCCTGTTTCTGATTCTGTGTCTCCCTCTCTCTCTGCCCCTCCCCTGTTCATGCTCTGTCTCTCTCTGTCCCAAAAATAAACGTTGAAAAAAAAATTAAAAAAAAAAAAAAAAGCAAAATTTGTGACTGTGTGGAGCCTACATTCTAGGTGGATGGGAGTAAAAATACAAACATGCAAATTATCTGATAGATTAGCCAGTAACTAATGTTATGGAGTATAAAGTAGCATAGGGAGCATTGAGATTTAGGCAGAATCACAGCTTTCAATTTAAACAGTGTACAAGATAAGCCTCACAAGGAAGGTGGGGTAAGAGAGGAGGACTAGGGAGGTAAGAGAGGAGGACAGAAGATGTGGGTTGAATTCCCTGCACCATTTATTGGTTGCACAATGACAAACGGTAGAGCCATCCTTCAAGTGTCTCAGTGAATTCAGTGCTTTTACATGGCCTATTTACCTTGCAAGATTTTTGGAAGGCTAAACTAAAATAAGGTAAGGAAGTAATTTAAATTATTATTGTTGTTTTGTTCTATAAATAAGGATAGATGAATGATATATATATATATAGATAGATAGATACATACATACATACATACATACATACATATATAATACATGGATGGAAATGGGAGATATATCTACACTTAATGAGTTCCTTAGGCAATAATGTTGCCTTCACCAGGCAATTCGAATAGGAGATCCCATTTTAACAGGAGCGTAAAAGTCCCTACTTTTATGAAGTAAACACATAGAAAAATATGATAACTGAGCCTAAAAATGCACAGCATTGAGCCTAGTGCAACATTTATGAGATTAGCCCTGTACAAAGAAAGAACGCCAGTACATAGAGGCTGCCGGATCCCTCCAGGCACTCTCTGCCTTTTTCATTTACTCTGAGTTGTTTATTACAGTTCCAGAGGATCAAAGTTCCTTCTTTGTGCTCTGTGACTGCAGAGAATCATCTGCCCTTTGTAGTCAGAACTGACTCTCAGAAGCAGTATTGAAATCCAGTTTGCATCTAATAGTCTTGCACCCTCTCTCAGGCATGCCTGGTAATATTTCCAGGGACAACTTTTAAACATTTATACTTCCCGATTTTTTTAAAGCCTTCAAGCTAAAAGTAATATCCTGATAAGACAAACAGCTAACAAATATGTGATAGATGTAAAGATTTTGAATTTTATTTATTTATTTATTTTTTAAATATTTTGGAGAGAGAGCACAAGTTGGGAGGGGCAAAGAGCCAGGGACACAGAAGATCTGAAGCGGGCTCTGAGCTGACAGCCGAGAGCCTGATGCAGATCTTGAACTCAAACCATGAGATCATGACCTGAGCTGTAGCTGGATGCTCACCCAACTGAACCACCCAGCTGACACTTGAATTTCATGTTTTGATGCACTTACACAGTAGAAGCAATTTCTTTTTTTAAATCTGTTTTAATGTCTATTTCTGAGAGAGAGAGAGAGAGAGAGAGAGAGAAGCAGAGAGAGGGGGACACAGAACCTGAAGCAGGCTCTAGGCTCTGAACCATCAGCATAGAGCCCGACATGGGTCTCGAACCCACGAACCACAAGATCATGACCTTAGTTGAAGTTGGACGCTTAACCGACTTAGCCACCCAGGCGCCCCATAGAAGCAATTTCTAAATAAACAAATATTTTGCTTTTATGAAAATAATACATAAGCATAATAGCAACTTGAATCATATTGAAATGTACCCCTTTTCTCCTGAGTTCCCCTCTCCAGAGACAGGTTTTTGCTACTTTGATGTCATCCCCTTAATTCTAAACATTATGCTTATCTTGCTGTATCATGACATACTGACTTTAGACAATATTTTTACCACTCTAACATTATGCAGGAAGATAAAACTCCACTACCACTGTTTTCTCTCCCTCTTCCTTTCCAATATGTCATATTCAATTAATTTTGCTGCTTCTCTCTGGTAACTTCATGTAATTTTGCTGGCTTTCTTGGTGAGGAAAGTAGTAGCAGAAGGCTAAAAGCACTGGTTCTGGAGATGGACCCCTGGAGTTAGAATCCTTGTTCTTCTGTTTTTATTAGCTCTGTATCCCTGCAAAATTTACACATCCTACCTGTACCCATTGTTTTCTCATCCATAAACCAGAGAAAAGGATACCTCTCTACCTTATGGGATTGTTTGTGATAATGCAAATAATAATGCATTTGTATCCTAGCGTGTCTAGCACACAGAAGAACTCAAGAAACTTTAGCTATTATTCTTTATATCTTGTATTATTAATTTTCACCCTAATCTCATGATTTTCTTTATGCACGAGGCTGTGCCCTGCAGCCCCTCTACCTTTCCTTTCCCCTTGTACGAATCACCATCTGTGAATACGTGCTTGCTTTTGTTTGTCTGTATTGTTAGCATTGACATTTTGCCATACAGTTGTAGCGGAGTGTTCTGTGTTTTATCCACAGGTTGGCTCTAAGGGTTGAAAACCAACAAACTGTGTTGACGAAGTATTGCTTAGTTCTGGGGAAAATAGTGTGAGAGGATTGTATTTTCTGCTCTGTCAGTATAGTGCTCTGTCTTTTCTCTAACATCAGTTGTTCAAAATCATGCTACATTTTAGTTTGGTTTATACTTTTCATGTATCTTAAATTATTTTTCCTAAAATTTGTACTATTTCTCTCTTTTAATCCTTGCACTATTTGCACATTAAAAAAAATATTTTTTTTTTCAAACTTGATATTATTTTCTTTACTTGGCTGGGTCTCTTCCTTCCTTTTCTTCCTTTTCTTTCTTCCTTTTCTATGCACCTCCCTTACACAGTTTGGAAGCTATAACACCAAAGGATATGATCCCAGAAGAAAGGGGGCCAAAGGGACTACTCAGACTGCCTTTAGGCTAGGCCAGAAATGCTCACTAATCACTAATTATGAGAAATGCATCATTCTGGCCCCATCATCCTAATTTTGTAGCTTTGTAGGAGAAACAGCACTATGGGTTTCAGCTAACACTCCAGGTAGTCCACATTTCATATTGTACCACACTAGGCCATCAGTGAGAGCTCACCAAAGATCCCATATGTTTTATAAGATTAGAAATTTTGTATAGCATTTTGGGCTAAAACTCTTAGTGATAAGCAGGACTTTTTCCCTGCATCTATTTCTCAAGAACTAAAAGGTAGCTTGTGAAAATTTTCAGTAGTTCAGACTCCTGGATACATGTCTTTCTTGTCCTAGATGCATTCATTTTAGAGACCTTGAAACTACCTGTGATGAGCCTGTTCAGGCCCTTCCTGAGCCAATCACTGCTAGGATCCTGGGGTGATGTGATATAACCAGGCTTCCTGGCAACAGTTCATACCTGAACTGGAAATGTTCAACAGTCCCAAAGACAGAGCATTGCCCTCAGATACCCCTTCCAGGTAGGAGAACTGAGCTTGCATAATCAAACAGGGGCTAAGAATTAGAGCCACGACGTGGATCTTTGGATTTTTGTCTGAGGCTGCCAGTGGGAGGAGGGCAACCAAACAGCAAGACAAAACAACTCCTGAAAGCTAGTCTCTTTCATGCAAACAGTGCCTTTGTTTTAATTTTTTTTTGTAATCTTTATTTATTTTTGAGAGAGAGAGAGAGAGAGAGTGAGAGAGTGAGAGAGTGAGCAGGGGAGGAACAGAGAGAGAAGGAGGAACAGAGTGAGCAGGCTCCAGGCTCTGAGCTGTCAGCATGGAGCCTGATGCGGGGCTCCAACCCATGAACTGCGAGATCATGACCTGAGCCGAGGTCGGATGCTTAACCGACTGAGCCACCCAGGTGCCCCAACAGTGCCTTTGTTTTAAATCCATGCTAGGCTGGACATCAGAGACTTTCTTAGAAGTAGTTTTCATAGCATGGAGGACAAATGAAAGTTGATGGGCAAAGAGATGAGGGTGGGAGGCCTTAAGGTAAAGGATTTAAAACAGAAGCCCAAGTTTCTAATTTTTCACTGGACTAAACCCAGGCTGTCATATAGAAATTTGGAAACACTGGTGAAACACCCAAACTAGCCACATGGACAATCATTCACAACGATTTTTCTGGATAGAAATATCTCGTGCATCCCTTGAAAAGGCTTATATTGATTTCACCAAATACATATCTCAAAGTTATGACTGAAAGTTGAGAAAAGTGTATGATCAGACTTTGCATTTATCTTTGCTCGCAAATATATTTGTGGTGCTTACACTGTGACTACAGTGCTATGGTAAGGACTTGGCAAATATTAACTCACTTATCTTCATAATAGCAGTAGGTATTACTCATAATAGCCATTTCTGGGGGGAAATCAGAGAGGTTAAATAGCTTGTCCAGCATCACAGAGTAAGTAGGTGACAAAACCCAACATTTGAAACAAGGCCATTTAGACTTTTACCACTTTGCTGTTACCTTATTAAAAACTGTGTTTAGGGAAAGGACTAAGTTGTCAAGAATGAACTAAAAGCAGAGGGGAGAAATGAGAAAATGAATGACAGCAGAAACTGAGGAGGAGCTAAGTTCAGAAATTTCTGGTGATGAGGACTAGAAATAATAAGATGCTTGTTGGTTAATTAAGATAGCACCTGAATCCACTGATAAATGACTTTGTTTAAAGTTCAGAAAGACTGGTTGAATGAAGAGTAACAATAATAAAAAAAAGTAGAAAGGAAAATAATAATATGACTTAAGTGAGGAGAAGGAATCTTTCCCCTCTACTAGGAGAAGTGGGGGATTGTGGGGGAGTATAGAGATCTTTCTAGCAGGTGTCTAGCATTTAACCAGGATGAACATGGACAAAAATGCTGACCATTCGGGGCTCCTGGGTGGCTCAATGGGTCACATGTCCAACTTCAGCTCAGGTCATGGTCTCACAGTTTGTGGGTTTGAGCCCTGCCACGGGCAATGTGCTGACAGCTCGGAGCCTGAAGCCTGCTTCTGATTCTGTGTCTGCCTCACTTCCCTCCCCTGCTCGCACTCTGTGTCTGTCTCACAAAAATAAATAAAATGTTAACAAATACATATTAAAACAATGGTGACCATTGTACTGGTTTCAATGATCCCTCAAACCAAGCTTCAGTTTCCAAGAAAGACATACAGTTACAGCATCCCTACTGTGTGTTAGACACATTACTAAGTGTATTTCCAGTTACACATTTTTTAAAGCTTATTTATTCTGAGTGGGGTGGGGCAAACAGTGAGAGAGAGAATCCCAAACAGACCCTGTGCTGTCAGCACAGAGCTCAATGTGGGGCTTGAACCCACGAACTACCAGTCACACATTTTATCTGGAGTAACAATTCCTGTGAGGTATGCGTTCCCTATGGCTGCCATAACAATTCACCACAAACTTGGTGGCTTAAAACACATTTCTTCTCTTACTGTTTTCAAAGTCAGAGGTCCAAAACCTTTTTCACAGGCTGAAATCAGGAGTTGGCAAGGCTGTGCTCCCTCTAGAAGCTCCATGCCCTTACCTTTTCCAGCTTCTGGTGGCTGCTACCATTTCTTGTCTTTTGACCACATTAATCTAATTCCTGTTTCATCAACACATTCTCTTTAGTTGTGGTAAAATCTCCCTCTGCCTTTCTCTTAGAACACTTGGGGTTATTTTAGGGCCCATCAGATAATCTGAAATAATATCTCCATCTTAAGATCCTTAACAATCCCATCTACAAGATCCCTTTTGCCCTTTAAGGTGACATTCTCAGATTCTGCGGATTCGGACATGGACTTTGTGGCAAGGGTATTATTTTTCTGAGATGCAGGAAAAAAGTTTAGAGAAGTAATTTGTCCCAAGGTCTTATGATGTTTCAGAGTGGCAATTTAAATTCTGTCATGCTCAGGCACCTGGGTGGTTCAGTCAGTTAAGCCACTGACTTTGGATCAGGTCATGATCTTGCACTTGGAGGATTCGAACCCCATGTTGGGCTCTTTGCTGACAGCTCAGAGCCTGGAGCCTGCTTTGGATTTGTGTCTCCCTTGTCTCCCTCTCTCTCTGCTCCTCCCCCACTCATGCTCTCTCTCTTGCTCTCAAAAATAAATATTAAAATAAATAAATAAATAAATAAACAAACAAACAAATAATTCTGGCATGCTGACTATAGGACACACTCCAAGCCAATATTACCCTGTTTTTAGCCACTGCGTATCCTTGGTTGAGTCACACTGCATTAGATAAAAGGCTAGGTACAGTCTCCTTTTTCTCACTTTGTTCTCCTGGTGTATTTATGAACATTTCCCAGAATAAAAGAGCTCAGAAATCTGCTATTCAGTCTTCCTAAGAGAGAGCATTTACTGTTTGGTTTGCACTTGGTAAAGAAGAGTTTTTTATTTATTTTTAATGTTTATTTATTTTTGAGACAGAGAGAGATGGAGCATGAACAGGAGAGGGCCAGAGAGAGAGGGAGACACAGAATCCGAGGCAGTCTCCTGGCTCTGAGCTGTCAGCACAGAGTCTGATGCGGGGCTTGAACTCACGGATGGTGAGATCATGACCTGAGGTGAAGTCGGACGCACAACCAACTGAGCCACCCAGGCACCCCATGACAATGGAGTTTTTTAAAATTGAATATGCCACCAAGTAGTGTTATCACTACTTAATATATTTAAATAACAAAACAACAATAACAGATACTATAGATGCAAAACAAAAAGTGTGAGGGATTTGTCTGAAGCCATCCTAGAGGACAAAGAGCTAGTACCAGATGCCAGATGCCCAACCTGAATGCATCCTATCCAGTCCTGATTAAGCACCTGTTCAAAGGGATTGTGACTAATCACCTAGCACTTGAGACCTTATACCTCAACTTCAAGATGGAAATTAGCTGAGGGATCACAGATGCTTGTACTCATCACTAACCCATAATTGGCAATCCCCGTCCTTTGTGGGAGAGAACTTGGCACTTAGAAAACCCTTCTCTGCTTGAGAAAGAGCAGAGCAGCCTTTGCTCCTCTGGCCGTGACCTACTGTGCTTTGCAAAGGTGATTTGGCAAGTGCAGCTGCAAACCGGTCTCCAATATCACACACCTATGGAAAATTCCAGTCAGGTTTTAGACCCAGTCACAGTACATTTTTTTGAGAATCAGTAATGATTTGCTGAGGATCAGTAATGCTCTCCGTATGCTGGCTGACAAGGGCATGATGTCTGTGCTTACTACACTCCATTTTTCAGCTGCACTCTGACACAGTTGTCTGCGGGATTCCTTAGGAATATTTGAGGTATTCAGGCACAATTTCAGGAGCTGCTCCTGCCTGTAGCCTCTCATTTCTTAGTCAACATTTCCCCATTGAGACTATGAATAAATCAACCTCCATAGGTTATCAGAGGCTTTCTTTCCTCTCTGCTGCATTTGAATCTGTATGCCCTATAAGGTCCCCATACCTGGGCATCTATTTCTCATCATCCTTATTTTCAGGAGTCAGGGCTATAAGGGTAATTGGCAAGTTCATTAGCTTTTTCATTTCTTCCCCTCTTGATTGTTTTAGAGTGATTTGCTAGAGACTGTGGGTTTCGATGTTTCTCAAGGCTCAGTGGTGCAGAGACAATAGTGGAATTCTGCCCTGGGGAGAAACAGTCATTCTGTTAATTGTTCTTTTCTTATCGAACAGATAATAAATTCATCTAACACACAGTTACTCAATGATTCTCTAAGTGCATTGCACAGGACCTCAATTAGACTGGAAATACTCTGCCTTTTCTGTTGGAAAGTTCTTTGCATTCCATAAAATCAAGTCTGCACCATGAGAAATTGAGTTTAACCTCTCAGCTATTGGTTGATCCATGAAGTTTGACTCCTTGAAATTTCCCCATCTTTATACTTTTGTGGAGAAAGGAATGGCTGGCCAAATTCTTGGTCAGATGCTCATGTTATATTTCCTAATTAGTCACTTGTCTTTTAACTCTGTTTAGATTATCTTTGGCCATGTAGAATTTTTTTTAACTTTTACAAAGTCAAATCTGCGGTCTTTTTCTTTATGATCTCTCACTTTTGTGTTCTGCTTAGGGAAAGATTTCATCGTGGCAAGAATAGTACTCCTCATCCTACCTTACATTCTTGTACATATTTTCTTACAATAAACTACCATCAAATGCATGCTATACAGGCAGTCCCTGCTCTGCACAGGACACCTATGCATGAATTTCAGCTACCATGATTTAGTTAAAGAATCCCAGTCCTGGAACAACACCATATATTAACAGTTAGAAAATCTGAAAAAGTACAAACTTCACAGCCAGTCCTTCAGCACTCAAATCACTATGCAGATCACAGATGTGTGTCATGATCAGTGGTCACTTCTGTCTCGATCTGTCAGTGCTGGGTCACCATGCATGGCATTCAGTTCACACAGAGACAGCAAAACGTATTGTTGGCTGCTTCCTTGTCGTCCTAGTGAATGTCCATATCACAGTTCACAAAACTGGATAATCGCAAGCAGGGGTGAGGGGCAACAAGGAGAGTAAATGACATCAGCCAAAAGGTTCACATTCAAGGAACTCTCAGATATATTTCCCCACAATGAAGTCACAAAGGATAAAATGTCAGAAGCTGGTAACAAACTCAAAATGGAGTGGGAGAATTTGCAAAAGCATGGAAGGGATTCCTGCTCTTTATGGTAAGCTATGCAACAAGAGGAGGGCAATCACTGTGCAGACTAGTCTGAGGAAGTCTTTTCTCCTTTAAAATAGACTTGATTTTTTAGAGCAGTTTTAGGTTCACAGCAAAATTGAGCAGAAAGTAGGGAGTTCATGTATACCTTCCATCCCTGAATAGACACAGCCTCCCTATGATCAACTTCCCACAACGGAGTGGCATATTTGTTACAATCGATGAACCTACATTGAAACATTATGACTCCAAGATGACAGTCACCTTAGCATTCGTTCTTAGCGTCCAGTATTCTATGGGTCTGGACAAATATATAATGACATATATCTACCTCTGTAGTAACATACAGAGTAGTTTCACTGCCCTAAAAATTCCCTTTGCTCTGCACATTCGTCCCTTCCTTGACCCTAATCACTGGAATGCTCCGTATTTTTGCCTATTCCAGTGTGTCATAGAGTTGGAATCATACATGGAGTCTTTCAGATGGGCCTCTTTCACCTAGCAATATGCACATAAGTTTCTTTCGTGTTTTTTCATGGCTTGATAGCTCATTTTAACACTGAACAGTATTCCGGTGTCTGAATGTACCACAGATATTCATCCATTCACCCACTGTGCTGGCAATTAAATCTGCTATATACATCCTCAGACAGGTTTTTATGTGGACTTCACTTTTCAACTCCTTTGGGTAAAGATCAAGGAGAGCAAATTGCTAGGTCATATGGCAAGAGTGTGTTGAGTTTTTTGTTTTCTTTTTACTTTTCTTGTTTGAGTATAGTTGACACACAATGTTACATTGGTTTCAAGTATACAACATAGTGGTTCAACAGCTCTACAGGTTATGCTGTGTTCACCATAAGTGTGGCTGCCATTTGTCACCATGCAACAGTATTACAAAATCATTGACTATATTCCCTATTCTGTGCCTTTCATTTCCTTAACTTGATGCATCTCATAGCTGGAAGCCTGTATGTCCTATTCGCCGTCACCCATTTTGTCCATCTATCCACCATCTTTTCCTCTGGCAACCACCAGTTGTTCTCTGTATTTATGGATCTGATTCTGTTTT
>NW_024420938.1:0-3230 GCF_014898765.1 Herpailurus yagouaroundi
TTTATTTATTTATTTATTTATTTATTTATTTATTTATTTATTTATTTTGGTAATCTTTATTTTTGAGAGAGAGAGAGAGAGAGAGAGAGAGAGAGAGAGAGCATGAGCAGGGGAGGAACAGAGAGAGAAGGAGACACAGAATCCGAAGCAGGCTCCAGGCTCTGAGCTGTCAGCACAGAGCCTGATGTGGGGCTCCAACCCACGAACCGTGAGATCATGACCTGAGCTGAGGTTGGATGCTTAACCGACTGAGCCACCCAGGTGCCACAACAGTGCCTTTGTTTTAAATCCATGCTAAGCTGGACATCAGAGACTTTCTTAGAAGTAGATTTTCATATCATGGAGGACAAATGAAAGTTGATGGGCAAAGAGATGAGGGTGGGAGGCCTTAAGGTAAAGGGTTTAAAACAGAAGCTCAAGTTTCTAATTTTTCACTGGACTAAACCCAGGCTGTCATATAGAAATTTGGAAACACTGGTGAAACACCAAAACTAGCCACATGGACAATCATTCACAACGATTTTTCTGGATAGAAATATCTTGTGTGTCCCTTGAAAAGGCTTATATTGATTTCACCAAATACGTATCTCAAAGTTATGACTGAAAGTTGAGAAAAGTGTATGCTCGGATTTTGCATTTATCGTTGCTTGCAAATACATTTGTGGTGCTTACACTGTGACTATACTGCTATGGTAAGGACTTGACAAATATTAACTTACTTATCTTCATAATAGCAGTAGGTATTACTCATAATAGCCATTTCTGGGGGGAAAGCAGAGAGATTAAATAGCTTGTCCAGCATCACACAGTAAGTAGATGACAAAACCCAAGATCTGAAACAAGGCCATTTAGACTTTTACGACTTTGCTGTGTTACCTTATTACAAACTGTGTTTAGGGAAAGGACTAAGTTGTCAAGAATGAACTAAAAGCAGAGGGGAGAAATGAGAAAATGAATGACAGCAGAAACTGAGGAGGAGCTAAGTTCAGAAATTTCTGGTGATGAGGCCTAGAAATAATAAGATGCTTGTTGGGATGTTAATTAAGATAGCACCTGAATCCACTGAAAAATGACTTTGTTTAAAGTTCAGAAAGACTGGTTGAATGAAGAGTAATAATAATAATAAAAGAAAGTAGGAAGGAAAATAATAATGTGACTTAAGTGAGGAGAAGGAATCTTTCCCCTCTGTTAGGAGAAGTGGGGGATTGTGGGGGAGTATAGAGATCTTTCTAGCAGGTGTCTAGGCGTTTTTACCAGGATGAACATGGACAAAAATGCTGACCATTGGGGCGCCTGGGTGGCTCAATCAGTCACGTGTCCCACTTCAGCTCAGGTCATGATCTCACAGTTCATGGGTTCGAGCCCCACATCTGGCTCTGTGCTGACAGCTCGGAGCCTGGAGCCTGCTTCTGATTCTGTGTCTCCTTCTCTTCCCTCCCCTGCTCACACTCTGTCTCTCTCTGTCTCTCAAAAATAAATAAAATGTTAACAAATACATATTAAAACAATGGTGACCATTGTACTGATTTCAATGATCCCTCAAACCAAGCTTCAGTTTCCAAGAAGGACATACATTTACAGCATCCCTACTGTGTGTTAGACATATTACTAAGTGTATTTCCAGTTACACATTTTTTTAAGCTTATTTATTTTGAGAGTGGGGTGGGGCAAACAGGGAGAGAGAGAATCCCAAGCAGACCCTGTGCTGTCAGCACAGAGCCCAATGTGGGGCTTGAACCCACGAACCACCAGTCACACGTTTTATCTGGAGTAACAGTTCCTGTGAGGTATGGGTTCCGGATGGCTGCCATAACAATTCACCACAAACTTGGTGGCTTAAAACACATTTCTTCTGTTACTGTTCTCGAAGTCGGAGGTCCAAAACCACTTTCACTAGGCTGAAATCAGAAGTTGGCAAGGCTGTGCTCCCTCTAGAAGCTCCATGCCCTTACCTTTTCCAGCTTCTGGTGGCTGCTACCATTCCTTGCCTTTTGACCACATTAATCTAATCCCTGTTTCAACAAATTCTCTTTAATTGTAGTAAAATCTCCTTCTGCCTTTCTCTTAGAACACTTGGGGTTATTTTGGGGCCCATCAGATAATCTGAAATAATATCTCCATCTTAAGGTCTTTAACAATCCCATCTACAAGATCCCTTTTGCCCTTTAAGGTGACATTCTCAGGTTCTAGGAATTAGGACATGGACATTTTGGGGCAAGGGTATTATTTTTCTGAGATGCAGGAAAAAAGTTTAGAGAAGTAATTTGTCCCAAGGCCTTATGATGTTTCAGAGTGGCAATTTAAATTCTGGCATGCTCGGGCACATGGGTGGCTCAGTCGGTTAAGCCACTGTCTTTGCAAGTCATGATCTTGCAGTTAGAGGGCCCGAGCCCCGTGTCGGGCTCTTTGCTGACAGCTCAGAGCCTGAAGCCTGCTTTGGATTTGTGTCTCCCTTGTCTCCCTCTCTCTCTGCCCCTTGCCCACTCATGGTCTCTCTCTCTCTCTCTCTCTCTCTCTCTCTCTCTCTCTCTCTCTCAAAAATAAACATTAAAATAAATAAATAACTCTGGCATGCTGACTTTAGGACACACTCCAAGCCAATATTACCCTGTTTTTAGCCACTGTGTATCCTTGGTTCAGAGTCACACTGCATTAGATAAAAGGCTAGGTACAGTCTCCTTTTTCTCACTTTGTTCTCCTGGTGTATTTCTGAACATTTCCCAGAATAAAAGAGCTCAGAAAGCTTCTATCCAGGCTTCCTAAGAGGAAAGCATTTACTGTTTGGTTTGCACTTGGTAATGGAGGGTTTTTTATTTATTTTTTAATGTTTATTTATTTTTGAGACAGAGACGGACAGCATGAACAGGGGAGGGTCGGAGAGAGAGGGAGACACGGAATCTGAGGCAGGCTCCAGGCTCTGAGCTGTCAGCACAGAGCCCAATGCGGGGCTTGAACTCACGGATGGTGAGATCATGACCTGAGCTGAAGTTGGACGCCCAACCGACTGAGCCACCCAGGTGCCCCATGACAATGGAGGGTTTTTTAAATTGAATATGCCACCGAGGAGTGTTATCACTACTTAATATACTTAAATAACAAAACAGCAATAACAAATACTATAGATGCAAAACAAAAAGTGTGATTTGTCTGAAGCCATCCTAGAGGACAAAGAGCTAGAACCAGATGCCAGATGCCCAACCTGAATGCATCCTATCCAGTCCTGATTAAGC
>NW_024420939.1:0-10581 GCF_014898765.1 Herpailurus yagouaroundi
AGAAGCTCTAGTGTTCCTGTTAGCCCCAAGGGCACCCACAGCTAATCTGCATGAAGAAAACTTGCCCCACATGACCGAACCACCAGCATGGAGAAGAAATGAGTGTCAGGACAAATGCCAGGCTCCCCGCTAAGTCTGAGCAGCAGCGGGCCAGCCATCAAAAATCGAGGTGATGGAATAGTGGGAGAGGGCCACCCTGTGCCCTCACGTGGAGTCGCTAGTATTCCTGTTAGCCTCAAGGGCACCCAGAGCCAAACTGCACAAGCAAAACTTGGCCCACATGACTGAGCCACAAGAACCAAGAAGAAATGTGGGTCAGGACATGTGCCACCCTTCTCCTTAAATCTGATGGGTAGGGGGACAGCTGCCCAAAACCCAGGTGATGGAGTAGAGGGAGAGGGCAATGCTCCTCTTGTAGGTAGAAGCTCTAGTGTTCCTGTTAGCCCCAAGGGCACCCAGAGCCAATGTGCACAAAGAAAACTTGCCCCACGTGACTGGACCAACAGCATGAAGAAGAAACTTGGTTCAGGACACGTGCCAGCCTGCTTCTTAAATCTAATGGGCAGGGGGCGAGCCTTCCAAAACCCAGGTGATGGAGTAGTGGGACAGGGCCATACTCTTCGTTTAGGGAGAAGCTCTAGTGTTCCTGTTAGCCCCAAGGGCACCCACAGCTAATCTGCACGAAGAAAACTTGCCGTAGGAGACTGAGCCACCAGCACAGAGACGAAACCTGGGTCAGAACACGTGCCAGCCTCCTTCTTACATCTGATCGGTAGGTGGCTAGCTGTCCAAAACCCAGGTGATGGAGTAGTGGGAGAGGGCCACAGTCTTCCCATAGGTAGAAGCTCTAGTTTTCCTGTTAGCTGCAAGGGCACCCAGAACCAATCTGCACAAAGTAAACTTGCCCCATGTAACCGAGCCACCAGTATGGAGAGGAAACGTGGGTCAGGACATGTACCAGCCTACTTCTTAAATTCGATCGGCAGGGGGCTACTTGTCCAAAACCCAGCTGATGGAGTAGAGGGAGAGGGCCACGCTCTTCACGCAGGTAGAAGCTCTAGTGTTCCTGTTAGCCCCAAGGGCACCCACAGCCAATATGCACAAAGAAAACTTGCCCCACGTGACCGAACCATCAGCATGGAGACGATAGGGGTGTCAGGACACATGCCAGGCTCCTCCTTAAGTCTGAGCAGCTGGAGACCTGCCATCAAAAATCCAGGTGATGGAGTAGTTAGAGAGGTCTGCCCTGTGCCCTCACGTGGAATCTCTAGTATTCCTGTTAGCTTCAAGTGCACCCAGAGCCAATCTGGACAAAGAAAACTTGGCCCAGGTGACCAAACCACCAGAACCAAGAAGAAATGTGGGTAAGGACACGTGCCAGCCTGCTTCTTAAATCTGATCATCAGGGGACCAGCCGTCTAAAACCCAGGTGATGGAGTAGTGGGAGAGGGCCACAGTCTTCCCACAGGTAGAAGCTCTAGTATTCCTGTTAGCCCCAAGGGCACCCAGAGATAATCTGCATGATGAAAACTTGCCCCACATCATGGAGCCACAAGCACTGAGACAAAACCTGGATCAGGACAGGTGCCAGCCTCCTTCTTAAATCTGATCAGCAGGGGGCTCGCTGTCCAAAACCCAGGTGATGGAGTAGTGGGAGAGGGCCACAGTCTTCCTGCAGGTAGAAATTCTAGTGTTCCTGTTAGCCCCAAGGGCACCCAGAAGCCATCTGCACATAGAAAACTTGCCTCACGTGACAGAGCCACAAGCACCGAGAAGAAACGTGGGTCAGCACATGTGCCAGCCTGCTTCTTAAATCTGATCAGCAGGGGGCAAGCTGGCCAAAACACAGGTGATGGAGTAGTGGGAGAGGGCCACAGTGTTCCCGCAGGTGGAAGCCATCTTCTTACTGTTAGCCAGAAGTGCACCCAGAAGCCATGTACACAAGAACTAATTGCTTTCCGTGGAAGAGCCACTACCAAGGAGAAGACACGTGTATCAAGAGGCATGCGTGTTTACCCCCTACATCCTCCCCTCGGACTTGTCTGGCCACACTGCCTCTGCTGCAGTGGCAAGTGGCAGCACCAGCTCTATGCCTGGACTCACTTGTAGTTCCACCATCCTTCCATGCAAATGCGGTCCTCTCGCCCAGCATACAGATGGTATGCACGGAGGGGACAAGGTCATTCCCATGAATATAGAACCTAGTAGTTCTTCACATCAGAATAATTGCGGCCGACCCAATGCGAACGCAGAAAGTGCCATTGTGGATGCAGACAGTATCACATCTATGATGGCATGCCTCTATATCGGCACCCCCCATAATAACACTGGGAGCTCACTTACCCCTAACACAGGTGGTGCTCTGGGGAATAGCTCCATGCCTGCTATGACTGGATACACTTATGATCCCTCAGCCACACAGAGCACATGTGCCCCCCCCCCCCATAAGCACAGCACTGGTGTTGCAATGGGGGATAGCACCAGGAAATTTTAAACAGAACTTGGACTTGTCCTAGTCAGGTACTCCTCTGACTTTGGAGGATCAAACACTGTATGTGTCCTGGTCAACTGGGCCTGTGCTCTGGGCATGACTGAAGCACCTTCAAAACATGACTAGGATTTCACCTACAAATTCCTTTCTTTTGTCATGAATAAGGACCTAATATTCCTCTGCAAATTGGATATAACCAGAAATTGACTTCTTTGCATCAGAAAGGGGCCCAACCCCTTTAAGTGAAAGTTACCCTGATCTCTTCGCACAGAGTGTGTACATTGTGTGCATACATGTATTGATGTGTATTTCTCTGCATGTGTATGTATTGGAGGGCAAGGGGCACATGAGCCCCGTTTAGAACTACACCAGAAAGACACCAGATTCAAGAAGTTCTAGTGGAGAATGGAAGAAAGCTACATAAATCATCAACCGTGCCATCCCTGGCGTGACTGTGAACTTGGCTGACCCAAGCTCTGGGCCAGTTTTCTCTGGTCTTGGAACAGGCAGGATACCACTGCTGCCTGTAGGGGCTTCCTTTACCCTTACCTATTTGCCTCGATGGGCTTTTATCCTTTCCACATTGTGTACTTAACGTGCATAAAACTTTGCTATTAATCTGCCTTTGCTCATGTGTCTTTTTGACTCAGCAGTAGAGAAAGAATTAACCTGTGTGAGTGGTGATGGGCTGAGCCAGACTTAACCATGCTTAATTTTCTGCGTTGCAGTGACTGGGATGTAGAAGTGGCCACATGCTCTACCTGCACACACTGACTCCTGCAATCTGCATTTTGAATGTAAGGGATGACAATCCAGGAGGAAGTAAGGTCCAAAGGAGGGAGAGATGAGGTGGCTCACCCTTGTTTCTTCCCTCTGTGTTTTGCTCTTCTCTCACCCCACTCTGACCTTACTAGAGGCTAGATAACCTCTGATGTGTCAAAGGAAACCACTCAATGATTTTTTTTTAGAAATGTTTAAATGTTTTCTTGTGTGTCTTCTTATTTAATTTAGACTTAGGCCAGTCATTCTTACACATTCCCATATCGCCCAGAGAGGATAGATTTGAGCCTGGAGGAACAAAGGGAGAAAGGGCACATACCCACTCTGTAATTGTTGGAAATTTCAGTTTCTTTGAATGTATTGTGCTGCTTAAATGCAGTAGAAGAGATGCTCTTCAGTAAGTGGCCCACCTCTGATCTAAATCACTAAAATAGCAAATCACACAAGTTACAACTGTGCCCAGTTCTGGCTGACACTAGACTTTTTTGCTGGATCTCCACTAGACTTAAAAAGGCAAAATTCATGACTCTGTGGAGCCTACATTCTAGGTGGATGGGAGCAAAAATACAAACATGGAAATTATCTGGTAGGTTAGCCAGTAACTAATGTTATGGAGTATAAAGTAGCATAGGGAGCATTGAGATTTAGGCAGAATCACAGCTTTCAATTTAAACAGTGGACAGGATAAGCCTCACAAGGAAGGTGGGATTTGAACAGGCTAGGGAGGTAAGAGAGAAGGACAGAGAAGATGTGGGTTGGATTGCCTGCACCATTTATTGGTTGCACAATGAAAAACGGTAGAGCCATCCTTCAAGTGTCTCAGTGAACTCAGTGCTTTTACATGGCCTATTTACCTTACAAGATTTTTGGAAGGCTAAACTAAAATAAGGTAAGGAAGTAATTTAAATTATTATTGTTGTTTTGTTCTATAAATAAGGATAGATGCATGATAGATAGATAGATAGATAGATAGATAGATAGATAGATAGATATGTAAATACATAATACATGGATGGAAATGGGAGATATAATATATCTACACTTAATGAGTTCCTTAGGCAATAATGCTTCAGTTGCCTTCACCAGGAAATTCGAACAGGAGATCCCATTTTAACATGAGCATAAAAGTGCCTACTTTTATGAAGTAAACACGTGGAAAAATACGATAACTGAGTCTAAAAATGAACAGCATTGAGCCTACTGCAACATTTATGAGATTAGCCTTGTAAAAACAAAGAACGCCAGCACATAGAGGCTGCCGGATCCCTCCAGGCACTCTCTGCCTGATTCATTTACTCTGAGTTGTTTATTACAGTTCCAGAGGATCAAAGCTCCTTCTTTGTGCTCTGTGACTGCAGAGAATCATCTGCCCTTTGTAGAGAACTGACTCTCAGAAGCAGTGTTGAAATCCAGTTTGCTTCTAATAGTCCTGTACTCTCTCTCATCCATGCCTGGTAATATTACCAGGGACAACTTGTAAACATTTATACTTCCTGATTTCTTAAAAGCCTTCAAACTAAAAGTAATATCCTGATAAGACAAACAGCTAACAAATATGTAATAGATGTAAAGATTTTGAATTTTATGTTTTGTTTTTTTAAATATTTTGGAGAGAGAGCACAAGTTGGGAGGGGCAAAGAGCCAGGGACACAGAGGATCTGAAGCAGGCTCTGAGCTGACAGCTGAGAGCCTGATGCGGAGCTTGAATTCAAACCATGAGATCATGACCTAAGCTGCATTTGGATGCTCACCCAACTGAACCACCCAGGTGCCACTTGAATTTCATGTTTTGATGCACTTACACAGTAGAAGCAATTTTTTTTAAATCTGTTTTAATGTCTATTCCTGAGAGAGAGAGAGAGAAAGAGAGAGAGAGAGAAGCAGAGAGAGGGGGGGACACGGAACCTGAAGCAGGCTCCAGGCTCTGAGCCATCAGCATAGAGCCTGATATGGGTCTCAAACCCACGAACCACAAGATCATGACCTTAGTTGAAGTTGGACGCTTAACCGACTTAGCCACCCAGGCGCCCCATAGTAGCAATTTCTAAATAAACAGAAATATTTTGTTTTTATGAAAATAATACATAAGCACAATAACAACTTGAATCATATTGAAATGCAGCCCTTTTCTCCTGAGTTCCCCTCTCCAGAGATAGGTTTTTGCTACTTTGATGTCATCCCCTTAATTCTAAACATTATGCTTATCTTGCTGTATCATGACATACTCACTTTAGACAATATTTTTACTGCTCTAACATTATGGAGGAAGATAAAACTCCACTACCACTGTTTTCCCTCCCTCTTCCTTTCCAATATGTCATATTCAATTAATTTTCCTGCTTCTCTCCGGTAACTTCATGTAATTTTGCTGGCTTTCTTGGTGAGGAAAGTAGTAGCAGAAGGCTAAAAGCACTGGTTCTGGAGATGGACTCCTGGAGTTAGAATCCTTGTTCTTCAGTTTTTATTAGCTCTGTATCCCTGTGAAATTTACACATCCTACCTGTACCCATTGTTTTCTCATCTACAAACCAGAGAAAAGGATACCTCTCTACCTTATGGGATTGTTTGTGATAGTGCAAATAATAATGCATTTGTAGCCTTTAGTGTCTAACACACAGAAGAACTCAAGAAACTTTAGCTATTATTCTTTATATCTTGTGTTATTAATTTTCACCCTAACCTCATGATTTTCTCTATGCACGAGGCTGTGCCCTGTAGTCCCTTTACCTTTCCTTTCCCCTTGTACAAATCACCTTCTGTGAATACGTGCTTGCTTTTGTTTGTCTGTATTGTTAGCATTGACATGTTGCCAAACAGTTGTAGCAAAGTGCTCTGTGCTTTATCCACAGGTTGGCTCTAAGGGTTGAAAACCAACAAACTATATTGATGAAGTATTGCTTAGTTCTGGGGAAAGTAGTGTGAGAGGACTGTATTTTCTGCTCTGTCAGTATAGTGCTCTGTCTTGTCTTTAACATCAGTTGTTCCAAATCATGCTACATTTTAGTTTGGTTTATACTTCTCATGTATTTTAAATTATTTTTCCTAAAATTTGAACTATTTCTCTCTTTTAATCCTTGTACTATTTGCACATTTAAAAAATATTTTATTTTCAAACTTGGTATTATTTTCTTTACTTGGCTGGGTCCTTTCCTTCCTTTTCTAGAACCCTTGTACCTCCCCTCCTCAGTTTGGAAGCTATAACACCAAAGGATATGATCCCAGAAGAAAGGGGACCAAAGGGACTACTCAGACTGCCTTTAGGCTAGACCAGAAATGCTCACTAATCACTACTTATGAGAAATGCATCATTCTGGCCCGATCATCTTAATTTTGTAGCTTTGTGGGAAAAACAGCAGTATGGGTTTTAGCTAGCACTCCAGGTAGTCCACATTTCATATTGTACCACACTGGACTAGGCCTTCAGTGAGAGCTCACCAAAGATCCCATATGTTTTACAAGATTAGAAATTTTGTATAGCATTTTGGGCTCAAACTCTTAGTGATAAGCAGGACTTTTTCCCTGCATCTGTTTCTCAAGAACTAAAAGGTAGCTTGTGAAAATTTTCAGTAGTTCAGACTCCTTGATACATGTCTTTCTTGCCCTAAATGCATTCATTTTAGAGACCTTGAAACTACCTGTGGTGAGCCTATTCAGGCCCTTCCTGAGCCAATCACTGCTAGGATCCTGGGGTGATGTGATATAACCAGGCTTCCTGGCAACAGTTCATACCTAAGCTGGAAATGTTCTTTTCAACAGCCCCAAAGACAGAGCATTTCTCTCAGATACCCCTTCCAGGTAGGAGAACTGAGCTCACATAATCAAACAGGGGCTAAGAATTAGAGTCACGACGTGGATCTTTGGATTTTTGTCTGAGGCTGCCGGTGGGAGGAGGGCAACCAAACAAAGCAAGACAAAACAACTCCTGAAAGCTAGTGTCTCTCATGCAAGTAGTGCCTTTGTTTTAATTTTTTTTGGTAACCTTTATTTATTTTTGAGAGAGAGAGAGAGAGAGAGAGTGTGAGCAGGGGAGGAACAGAGAGAGAAGGAGACACAGAATCCAAAGCAGGCTCCAGGCTCTGAGCTGTCAGCACAGAGCCTGACGTGGGGCTCCAACCCACGAAATGCAAGATCATGACCTGAGCTGAGATCGGATGCTTAACTGACTGAGCCACCCAGGTGCCCCAACAGTGCCTTTGTTTTAAATCCATGCTAAGCTGGACATCAGAGACTTTCTTAGAAGTAGATTTTCATAGCATGGAGGACAAATGAAAGTTGATGGGCAAAGAGATGAGGGTGGGAGGCCTTAAGGTAAAGGGTTTAAAACAGAAGCTCAAGTTTCTATTTTTTCACTGGACTAAACCGAGGCTGTCATAGAGAAATTTGGAAACACTGGTGAAACACCCAAACTAGCCACGTGGACAATCATTCACAACAATTTTTCTTGATAGAAATATCTTGGGGCGCCTGGGTGGCGCAGTCGGTTGAGCGTCCGACTTCAGCCAGGTCACGATCTCGCGGTCCGTGAGTTCGAGCCCTGCGTCGGGCTCTGGGCTGATGGCTCAGAGCCTGGAGCCTGTTTCCGATTCTGTGTCTCCCTCTCTCTCTGCCCCTCCCCCGTTCATGCTCTGTCTCTCTCTGTCCCAAAAATAAATAAACATTGAAAAAAAATTTAAAAAAAAAAAGAAATATCTTGTGTGTCCCTTGAAAAGGCTTATATTGATTTCACCAAATACATATCTCAAAGTTATGACTGAAAGTTGAGAAAAGTGTATGCTTGGACTTTGCATTTATCGTTGCTCGCAAATACATTTGTGGTGCTTACACTGTGACTATAGTGCTATGGTAAGAACTTGGCAAATATTAACTCATTTATCTTCATAATAGCAGTAGGTATTATTCATAATAGCCATTTCTGGGGGGAAAGCAGAGAGGTTAAATAGCTTGTCCAGCGTCACACAGTAAGTGGATACAAGGCCATTTAGACTTTTACCACTGTGTTTAAAACTGTGTTTAAGGAAAGGACTAAGTTGTCAAGAATGAACTAAAAGCAGAGGGGAGAAATGAGAAAATGAATGACAGCAGAAACTGAGGAGGAGCTAAGTTCAGAAATTTCTGGTGATGAGGCCTAGAAATAATAAGATGCTTGTTGGGATGTTAATTAAGATAGCACCTGAATCCACTGAGAAATGAGTTTGTTTAAAGTTCGGAAAGACTGGTTGAATGAAGAGTAATACTACTACTACTACTACTAATAATAAAGTAGAAAGGAAAATAATAATGTGACTTAAGTGAGGAGAAGGAATCTTTCCCTCTATTAGGAGAAGTGGGGCATTGTGAGGGAGTATAGAGATCTTTCTAGCAGGTGTCTAGGCATTTTTACCATGATGAACGTGGACAAAAATGCTGACCATTGGGGGCGCCTGGGTGGCTCAATTGGTCACGTGTCCAACTTCAGCTCAGGTCATGGTCTCACAGTTTGTGGGTTTGAGCCCTGCCACAGGCAATGTGCTGACAGCTCAGAGCCTGGAGCCTGCTTCTGATTCTGTGTCTCCCTCTCTTCCCTCCCCTGCTCGCACTCTGTCTCTCTGTCTCTCAAAAATAAATAAAATGTTAACAAATACATATTAAAACAATGGTGACCATTGTACTGGTTTCAATGATCCCTTAAACCAAGCTTCAGTTTCCAAGAAGGCTATACATTTACAGCATCCCTACTGTATGCTAGACATGTTACTAAGTGTATTTCCAGTTACACATTTTTTTAAGCTTATTTATTTTGAGAGTGGGGTGGGGCAAACAGGGAAAGAGAGAATCCCAAGCAGACCCTGTGCTGTCAGCACAGAGCCCAATGTGGGGCTTGAACCTATGAACTACCAGTCACACATTTTATCTGGAGTAACAGTTCCTGTGAGGTATGGGTTCCTTATGGCTGCCATAACAATTCACCACAAACTTGGTGGCTTAAAACACATTACTTCTCTTACTGTTCTCAAAGTCAGAGGTCCAAAACCATTTTCGCTAGGCTGAAATCAGGAGTTGGCAAGGCTGTGCTCCCTCTAGAAGCTCCACGCCCTTACCTTTTCCAGCTTCTGGTGGCTGTTACCATTCCTTGCCTTTTGACCACATTAATCTAATTCCTGTTTCATCAACACATTCTCTTTAATTGTAGTAAAATCTCCTTCTGCCTTTCTCTTAGGACACTTGGGGTTATTTTAGGGCCCATCAGATAATCTGAAATAATATCTCCATTTTAAGATACTTAACAATCCCATCTATAAGATCCCTTTTGCTCTTTAAGGTGACATCCTCGGGTTCTGGGGATTAGGACATGGACATTTTACGGCAAGGGTATTATTTTTCTGAGATGCAGGAAAAAAGTTTAGAGAAGTAATTTGTCCCAAGGTCTTATGTTTCAGAGTGGCAATTTAAATTCTGGCATGCTCGGGCACCTGGGTGGCTCAGTCGGTTAAGCCACTGACTTTGGCTCAGGTCATGATCTTGCTGTTAGCGGGTTTGAGCCCCATGTCGAGCTCTTTGCTGACAGCTCAGAGCCTGGAGTCTGCTTTGGATTTGTGTCTCCCTTGTCTCCCTCTTTCTCTGCCCCTCCCCCACTCATAGTCTCTCTCTCTCTCTCTCTCTCTCTCTCTCTCTCAAAAATAAACATATAAATAAATAAATAAATAAATAAATAAATAAATAAATAAAATCTGGCATGCTGACTTAAGAGTCACTCTGCATTGATAAAAGGCTAGGTACAGTCTCCTTCTTCTCACTTTGTTCTCCTGGTGTATTTATGAACATTTCCCAGAATAAAAGAGCTCAGAAAACTGCTATTCAGGCTTCCTAAGAGAAAGCATTTACTGTTTGGTTTGCACTTGGTAATGGAGGGTTTTTTATTTATTTTTTAATGTTTGTTTATTTTTGAGACAGAGAGAGAGAGACGGAGCATGAACAGGGGAGAGTCAGAGAGAGAGGGAGACACAGAATCCGAGGCAGGCTCCAGGCTCTGAGCTGTCAGCACAGAGCCTGATGCGGGGTTTGAACTCACGGATGGTGAGATCATGACCTGAGCCAAAGTCGGACGCCCAACCGACTGAGCCACCCAGGCACCCCATGACAATGGAGCTTTTTTTATTGAATATGCCACCAAGTAGTGTTATCACTACTTAATATGTACTCAAATAACAAAACAACAATAATACCATAGATGCAAAACAAAAAGTCTGAAGCCATCCTAGAGGACAGAGAAAGAGCTAGTACCAAATGCCAGATGCCCAACCTGAATGCATCCTATCCAGTCCTGATTAAGC
>NW_024420940.1:0-2525 GCF_014898765.1 Herpailurus yagouaroundi
TCATTTATTGGTTTCAGCAGTTTTCCGATATTTTTCTCATTTTTTTTTTTACGTGGATGGCCGTGCCATGTGCAAAAACAAAGAATTTTATTTTCTCCTTTTCAATCTAGATACAGTTTATTTCCTTTTCTTATCTCATTGCATTAGTAGAATTTCCAGTATAATGTCAAAAGGGAGTGTTGAGAGGAAACCTCCTTGCCTTGTTCCTAATCTTAGCAGAAAAGATTTTAGTTTTTCACCATTCAATATGATGTTAAGGTAATGCTGGCCTCATAGAATGAGTTAGGAAGTATTCCCTCTGCTTTTATTCTCTGTTAGATATTGTGGAGAATTGGTATAATTTCTCCCTTAAATGGTAGAGTTAATCAGTGAACAGAGTGGCTCATAGTGTTCCTTTATTATCTTTTTAAGGTTCATGGGATATGTATTGATATCTTTTCCTCCATTTTTAAATTATTTGTAATGTTCCTTTATTTTTCAGAGAGAGACAGAGCATGAGCAGGGGAGGAGCAGAGAGAGAGGGAGACACAGAAGCTAAAGTAGGTTCCAGGCTCTAAGCAGTCAGCACAGAGCTGGACACGGAGCTTGAACTCACAAACTGTGAGATCATGACCAGATCTGAAGTCAGACACTTAACCAGCTGAGCCACCCAGGCGCCCTTCCTTTCCTCCATTTCTGATACTAATGATGTGTCTTCTCTCTCATTAACCTGGAGCTTTTTTATTTTGTTTATCTTTTCAAAGAATCAGATTTTGGTTTTATCAATTTGTCAATATCCTCTTTTCAGTTTCTTTTCTTTTTGCTCTAATCTTTACTGTTCTTTTCTTCTGCTTACTTTGAAATGTACTTGATCTTCTTTTCCTAGTTTCCTAGGGTAGAAGCTTAGGTGATTGATTTCGAGATCTTTCTTATTTTCTAATCACGCATTCAATGCTATAAATTTCCCCCATACACTGGTTTTGCTGCACC
The DNA here is from genome assembly GCF_014898765.1 of Herpailurus yagouaroundi. Lineage (NCBI taxonomy): Eukaryota > Metazoa > Chordata > Mammalia > Carnivora > Felidae > Herpailurus > Herpailurus yagouaroundi. The sequence goes on from NW_024420940.1 coordinate 970, forward strand.
CCGCAAGTTTTGATGTGTTCTCATTTTCATGTTGTTCAAAATATTTAAAACTTTCCCTTGAGATTTTTTTTTTTTTTTGGCTATGTATTATTTAGAAGTTTGTTGTTTAATCTCTTAAGTATTTGGGGATTTTCTAGCTATCTGTTGGTCTTGATTCCTAGTTTAGTTTCAGTGTGGTCTAGGAACAGATATTATTCTGAGAGGATCTCCTTCCTAAGGAATGTGGAAGAAAAAAAAAAAAAGAACACCTCAAGATAAAGGAAGGCAACCTTCCTATATGTATACATGACATCCCTCATGACTCTGTAACATGAGACCACCTAATCAGACCTCATGTTTGTGAGACAAAGAAGTAGAAAAAAATGTATAAAAAAACTATGCCACGTGGCCTTCAGGACTCAGTTCTTTGGGTATGAACCCAATTGAGCCAGTGCCAGCATGAATAAAGTTGCTTCCTGAAAAGAAAAACCTCGGTGTCACTCTCTGTGTGAGAATCCTGCTACACTATGATTTCTGTTGTTTTAAATTTGTCATGGTATGTTTTAGGGCCCAGAATGAGGCCTGTCTTGGTGTAATTTCCACATGAGCTTGAGACATGTGTATTCTGCTATTGTTAAATGAAGTAATCTGTAGATGTTACATACATTTGGTTTATGGTGTTGTTGAATTCAGCTATGTTCTTACTGATTTTCTGCCTGCTGGACCTGTCCATTTATGATGAATGGATGTAGAAATCTCCAGTTATAATAATAGATTCATCTCTTTCGCCCAAAGAAAGAGATGTTTGTTTTGATTAGTCTTAGCATGGTATATTTTGTTCGTTTTGATTAGTTTTAGAATGGTATATTTTTCTCCATCCATTTACATTTAATCTATATGTGTCTTTATATGTAAAGTAGACTTCTTATGACTGGATCTTGTTTTTTGATCCCTTCTGACAATCTCCCTCTTTTAATTGGTATATTTAGACCATGGGCATTTAAAGTGATTATTGATGGGGCACCTGGGTGGCTCAGGTGGTTAAAGGACCAACTTGGGCTCAGGTCATGATCTCATGCTTTGTGGCTTTGAGCCCCGTGTTGGGCTCTGTACTACAGCTCAGAGTCTGGAGCCTGCATTGGATTCTGTTTCCCTCTTTCTCTGCCCCTCCCCTACTCACGTGCTGTCTCTCTCTCAAAACTAAGTAAACATTAAAATTTTTTTAAAATAATTTAAGGTGCTTATTAATATAGCTGGATTAATATCTACCATATTTGTTACTGTTTTGTATTTGTTGCCCTTGTTCTCTATACCTATTTTTGTCTGCCACTCTTTTTCTGCCATTAGTGGTGTTAATGAAGCATTTTATATGATTCCATTTTCTCTCCTTTAAAAATCCAGACCTAATGCACTGGATGAAATTAACTGCAGAAAATAAGCCTTTAGTGATGTGATGTTATAGTGTGGGAGAGAAGAAGATTTCTGGAGTCCTACAATTAGATTTCAGTCTTGTAGTGAGCCTGTGCCCCTCAGCTATGTGTCTGATTCCCAAGTGTCTCTCTGTTTTACCCCCACCT
>NW_024420941.1:0-3211 GCF_014898765.1 Herpailurus yagouaroundi
CTGCACCATTTTTTGGTTGCACGATGACAAACGGTAGAGCCATCCTTTAAGTGTCTCAGTGAACTCAATGCTTTTACGTGGCCTGTTTACCTTGCAAGATTTTTGGAAGGCTAAACTAAAATAAGGTAAGCAAGTCGTTTAAATTATTATTGTTGTTTTGTTCTATAAATAAGGATGGATGCATGATACATACATACATACATACATACATACATACATACATGGAAGGAAATGGGGGATATAATATATCTACACTTAATGAGTTCCTTAGGCAATAATGCTTCAGTTGCCTTCACCAGGCAATTTGAATAGGAGATCCCATTTTAACAGGAGCATAAAAGTGCCTACTTTTATGAAGTAAACACGTGGAAAAATACGATAACTGAGCCTAAAAATGCGCAGCATTGAGCCTAGTGCAACATTTATGAGATTAGCCCTGTAAAAACAAAGAACGCCAGCACATAGAGGCTGCCGGATCCCTCCAGGCACTCTCTGCCTGATTCATTTACTCTGAGTTGTTTATTACAGTTCCAGAGGATCAAAGCTCCTTCTTTGTGCTCTGTGACTACAGAGAATCATCTGCTCTTTGTAGTCAGAACTGACTCTCAGAAGCAGTGTTGAAATCAAGTTTGCTTCTAATAGTCCTGCACCCTCTCTCAGCCATGCCAGGTAATATTACCAGGACAACTTTTAAACATTTATACTTCCCAATTTTTGTAAAGCCTTCAAGCTAAAAGTAATATCCTGATAAGACAAACAGCTAACAAATATGTGATAGGTGTAAAGATTTTGAATTTATGTTTTTGGGTTTTTTTAATATTTTGGAGAGAGAGCACAAGTTGGGAGGGGCAAAGAGCCAGGCACACAGAGGATCTGAAGCGGGCTCTGAGCTGACAGCAGACAGCCTGATGCGGAGCTTGAACTCAAACCATGAGATCATGACTTGAGCTGCAGTTGGATTCTCACCCAACTGAACCACCCAGGTGCCACTTGAATTTCATGTTTTGATGCACTTACCCAGTAGAAGCAATTTCTTTTTTAAAAATATGTTTTAATGTCTATTTCTGAGAGAGAGAGAGAGAGAGAGGAGCAGAGAGAGGGGGGACACAGAACCTGAAGCAGGCTTCAGGCTCTGAGCCATCAACATAGAGCCTGACATGGGTCTTGAACCCATGAACCACAAGATCATGACCTTAGTTGAAGTTGGACGCTTAACCGACTTAGCCACCTAGATGCCCCATAGAAGCAATTTCTAAATAAACAGAACTATTTTGTTTTTATGAAAATAATACATAAGCATAATAGCAACTTGAATCATATTGAAATGCCTCCATTTTCTCCTGAGTTCCCCTCTCCAGAAACAGGTTTTTGCTACTTTGATGTCTCCTTAATTCTAAACATTATGTTTATCTTGCTGTATCATGACATACTCACTTTAGACAATGTTTTTACCACTCTAACATTATGGAGGAAGATAAAACTCCACTACCACTGTTTCCCGCCCCCCCCTTCCTTTCCAATATGTCGTATTCAATTAATTTTGCTGCTTCTCTCTGGTAACTTCATGTAATTTTGCTGGCTTTCTTGGTGAGGAAAGTAGCAGAAGGCTAAAAGCACTGGTTCTGGAGCTGGACTCCTGGAGTTAGAATCATTGTTCTTCAGTTTTTATTAGCTCTGTATCCCTGTGAAATTTACACATCCTACCTGTACCCATTGTTTTCTCATCCATAAACCAGAGAAAAGGATACCTCTCTACCTTAGGGATTGTTTGTGATAATGCAAATAATAATGCATTTGTAGCCTTTAGTCTCTAATACACAGAAGAACTCAAGAAACTTTAGCTATTACTCTTTGTATCTTGTGTTATTAACTTTCACCCTAATCTCATGATTTTCTCTATGCACAAGGCTGTGCCCTGTAGCCCCTCTACCTTTCCTTTCCCCTTGTTTGAATCACTTTCTGTGAATACGTGCTTGCTTTTGTTTGTCTGTATTGTTAACATTGACATTTTGCCATACAGTTGTAGCAAAGTGTTAATGTGTTTTATCCACAGGTTGGCTCTAAGGGTTGAAAACCAACAAACTGTATTGACGAAGTATTGCTTAGTTCTGGGGAAAATAGTGTGAGAGGATTGTATTTTCTGCTCTGTCAGTATAGTGCTCTGTCTTGTCTTTAACATCAGTTGTTCCAAATCATGCTACATTTTAGTTTGGTTTATACTTCTCATGTATTTTAAATTATTTTTCCTAAAATTTGAACTATTTCTCTCTTTTAATCCTTGTACTATTTGCACATTTAAAAAATATTTTATTTTCAAACTTGGTATTATTTTCTTTACTTGGCTGGGTCCTTTCCTTCCTTTTCTAGAACCCTTGTACCTCCCCTCCTCAGTTTGGAAGCTATAACACTAAAGAATATGATCCCAGAAGAAAGGGGGCCAAAGGGACTACTCAGACTGTCTTTAGGCTAGGCTAGAAATGCTCACTAGTCACTGATTATGAGAAATGCATCATTCTGGCCCCATCATCCTAATTTTGTAGCTTTGTAGGAGAAACAGCAGTATGGGTTTCAGCTAGCACTCCAGGTAGTCCACATTTCATATTGTACCACACTGGACTAGGCCTTCAGTGAGAGCTCACCAAAGATCCCATATGTTTTATAAGATTAGAAATTTTGTATAGCATTTTGGGCTAAAACTCTTAGTGATAAGCATGACTTTTTACCTGCATCTGTTTCTCAAGAACTAAAAAGTAGCTTGTGAAAATTTTCAGTAGTTCAGACTCCTGGATACATGTCTTTCTTGCCCTAAATGCATTCATTTTAGAGACCTTGAAACTACCTGTGATGAGTCTTTTCAGGCCCTTCCTGAGCCAGTCACTGCTAGGATCCTGGGGTGATGTGATATAACCAGGCTTCCTGGCAACAGTTCATACCTGAGCTGGAAATGTTCTTTTCAACAGTCCCAAAGACAGAGCATTGCCCTCAGATACCCCTTCCAGGTAGGAGAACTGAGCTCGCATAATCAAACAGGGGCTAAGAATTAGAGCCACGACGTGGATCTTTGGATTTTTGTCCAAGGCTGCCGGTGGGAGGAGGGCAACCAAACAAAGCAAGACAAAACAACTCCTGAAAGCTAGTCTCTCTTGTGCAAACAGTGCCTTTGTTTTATTTATTTATTTATTTATTTATTTATTTATTTATTTATTTATTT
>NW_024420942.1:0-2169 GCF_014898765.1 Herpailurus yagouaroundi
TTTTTTTTTTTTTTTTTTTTTTTTTTTCTTACAGTGAGCCTCTAGCAATTCGCCAATTACAGTTCAGGGTTTCCTACCTCTGTACTGGTTTCTATATAGATTTCTGGTCTTGGAGTTTCTACTCCAGTAAGTTCTCATTCTCCATATCTGCCCATTTGCTTCTCCAATTTTGTGGACAGTGATTGGCCCTGTGATCTCACTCTTGTAATGAATCTAAGAAGAATTGTTGATTTTTTAGTTTGTTCAGCTTTTTACTTATTAGGATGGAGTTGTGACTTCTAAGCTCCTTACATGCTGGACTGGAAACTGGAAGTATCATGAGGTTTTTACAATGAAATAAACTATGTTAATTCCAAGTATGTATAATGTTTTAACTACAGTATATTCACTAAATATAAGGTTTACTATTTTTTAAATTTATCTGTACCTTTATAACCAACAGGAAGAGAGTTTCTGGGTTTTTAAAAACATTTTTTAATGTTTATTTATTGTTGAGAGAGAGAGAGAGAGAGAGAGAGAGAAAGAGAGAGAGGATGAGTAGCGGAGGAGCAGAAAGAAAGGGAAACACAGAATCCGAAGCAGACTCCAGGCTCAGAGCTATAAGCACAGAGCCCAATGCCGGGCTTGAACCCAGGAACTGAGAGATCATGACCTGAGCCGAAGTCAGACACTTAACTGACTGGGCCACCCAGGCGCCCCAGGAAGAGAGTTTCTCATGTTTGGTCAGAAAATGTTTAAGGTACTAGAACAATCATATTTTTCTCATTGATCATTAAGATCACTTCAAACAGATGCACTTATAGGATCATTTCAGCGGTTCCACAAATGAGGACAGCCTATACTTTATTTCTCCTATATTTTATTTCCCATGTTTACATGGGTTCCTTTTCTGATTCAACGCTATATTGATGTATTGTTGCAGCTTAATAGATTTTCAGTAGTAATAGATTACTACTGAAACTTTGGAGTATATTTTGATATTGGATATGGACATTCCTTTCCTCATTCCAACTACTACTTTACTTTTACAAATCTGCTTTATGGTGACAAATCATACTTGGTCATAATGACGTATTTTTTCAATATGTTGCTGGAATCCATTTGCTAATAGTAATTATTTTTTTAAGGTCTATGTATTTCTTTTGAGACAGGGAGAGAGAGTATACATGAGCAGGGGAAGGGTAGAGAAAGAGGGAGAGAGAGAGAATCCCGTGTAGGCTCCACACTCCCTGAGCAGAGCCTGAAGTGGGGCTCAATCTCACAAACCATGAGATTGCAATCTGAGCTGAGATCAAGAGTCAGATGCTCCACCAGCTGAGCCACCCATGCACCCTGATATTAATTAGAACCTAAGATCTTAAAAGAAATGTACTCTAGCAACCTCTGTTTGCTTTTTTTTTTTTTTTTTTTTTTTTTTTGATATATTTTCCATGTCTGGTGTCTGTATTAGGGGTCTCTAGCTTTTTAAAAGAATTGGAAAGCACCAATGTTTCTCTAAGTTGGAGATCTTTAATCATGATTTTTAATTTCATAAAACTATTTGTATTTTCTGCTCAACATGTAAGTCAGTATTGACTACATAGAATTTATTCAATACTCATCCACCTTGTCTAGATTTTCAAATGTGTGGGTATAGAGTTAAAGTGGTATTCTTTTGTAATTAAAAAAATCTCTCTGCTTTATGGGTAAGCACATTTGTCATATTTTTCAAATATTGCTTACTTTAATGGTCTTTTTAAAGAACAAGATTTTGGTTTTATTTGTCAAGGTTACAGCTTTTCTTCCCTATTTTGGCTTTTCTGTTTATTAATCTTGTTCTTTTACTCTTTGGCTTTACCTTGTTGTTGTTCTATGTCCACTGTCCAATTCCTTCGAGAGCCATTTCAACAACATAACCAACTCTGCCAGCTGTGTCATAGCCACTTCATGATATGCCATTAAAACTTAATCTCATACACTGGGTGAAGCCTCGGCAGCCTTATTTTGCTTTCAAAATTGTTCTATGGCCTTAGACCCTTTTCCTGAATTAGCACTATCATCAGGGAAAATTCTAGTGGGCCTTCATGCTGCTTATAAGGCTTCCTTTTCCTCTAGTTTCATAATAAGAGAAAAAATATTTCTTTTTTTTTGGTGTTGATCAAAAACTTAGCAAGACTCCTTTGCAGTCTA
>NW_024420943.1:0-2113 GCF_014898765.1 Herpailurus yagouaroundi
TTTTTTTTTTTTTTTTTTTACAGTGAGCCTCTAGCAATTCACCAATTACAGTTCAGGGTTTCCTACCTCTCTACTGGTTTCTATATAGATTTGGTCTGGGAGTTTCTACTCCATTAAGTTGTCATTCTCCATATCTGCCTATTTGCTTCTCCAATTTTGTGGACAGTGATTGGCCCTGTGATCTCACTCTTATAATGAATCTAAGAAGAACTGTTGATTTTTTAGTTTGTTCAGCTTTTTACCTATTAGGATGGAGTTGACTTCTAAGCTCCTTACATGCTGGACTGGAAACTGGAAGTATCATGAGGTTTTTACAATGAAATAAACTATGTTAATTCCAAGTATGTATAATGTTTTAATTACAGTATATTCACTAAAAAAAAAGGTTTACTATTTTTTAACTTTATCTGTACCTTTATAACCAACAGGAAGAGAGTTTCTGGGTTTTTTTTTTTAAGTTTTTTACTGTGTTATTTATTTTTGAGAGAGAGAGAGAGAGAGAGAGAGAGAGAGAGAGAGATTGAGGATAAGTAGTGGAGGAGCAGAGAGAAAGGGAAACAGAATCCAAAGCAGACTCCAGGCTCAGAGCTATAAGCACAGAGCCTGATGCCAGGCTTGAACCCAGGAACTGAGAGATCATGACCTGAGCTGAAGTCAGACACTTAACCGACTGGGCCACCCAGGCACCCCAGGAAGAGAATTTCTCATGTTTTGTCAGAAAATGTTTAAGGTAATGGAACAATCATATTTTTCTCATTGATCATTAAGATCACTTCAAACAGATGCACTTACATGATCATTTCAGCGGTTCCACAAATAAGGACAGCCTATACTTTATTTCTCCTATATTTTATTTCCCATGTATACATGGGTTCCTCTGCTGATTCAATGCTATATTGATGTATTGTTGCAGCTTGTTAGATTTTTAAAACTACTGAAACTTTGGAGTATATTTTGATATTGGATACGGACATTACTTTCCTCATTCCAACTATTACTTTACTTTTACAAATCTGCTTTATGGTGATAAATCATACTTGGTCATAATGACATATTTTTTCAATATGTTGCTGGAATCCATTTGCTAATAGTAATTATGTTTTAAGGTCTATTTATTTATTTTGAGACAGAGAGAGAGAGAGAGTACACACAAGCAGGGGAAGGGCAGAGAAAGGGAGAGAGAGAATCCCATGCAGGTTCCACACTCCCTGAGCAGAGCCTGAAGTGGGGCTCAATCTCACAAACCATGAGATTGCAATCTGAGCTGAGATCAAGAGTCAGATGCCCAACCAGCTGAGCCACCCATGCACCCTAATATTAATTAGAACTTAAGAGCTTAAAAGAAATGTACTCTAGCAACCTCTGTTTGCTTTTTTTTTTGATATATTTTCCATGTCTGATGTCTGTATTAGGGGTCTCTAGCTTTTTAAAAGAATTGGAAAGCAACCAATGTTTCTCTAAGTTGTAGATATTTAATTATGATTTTTAATTTCATAAAACTATTTGTATTTTCTGCTCAACATGTAAGTCAATATTGACTACATATAATTTATTAACTACTCATCCACCTTGTCTAGATTTTCAAATGTGTTGGTACAGAGCTAACGTGGTATTCTTTTGTAATTAAAAAAACCCTCTGCTTTATGGCTAAGCACGTCTGTCATATTTTTCAAATATTGCTTACTTTAATGGTCTTTTTAAAGAACAAGATTTTGGTTTTATTTGTCAAGGTTACAGCTTTTCTTCCCTATTTTGGCTTTTCTGTTTATTAATTTTGTACTTTTACTCTTTGGATTTACCTTGTTGTTCTATATCCACTGTCCAATTCCTTCAGGAGCCTTCAACAACATAACCAACTCTGCCAGCTGTGTCATAGCCACTTCCTCATATGCCATTAAAACTTAATCTCATACACTGGGTGAAGCCTCGGCAGCCTTATTTTGCTTTCAAAATTGTTCTATGGCCTTAGACCCTTTTCCTGAATTAGCACTATCATCAGGGAAAATTCTAGTGGGCCTTCATGCTGCTTATAAGGCTTCCTTTTCTTCTAGTTTCATAATAAGAGAAAAAAATATTTCTTTTTTTGGTGTTGATCAAAAACTTAGCAAGACTC
>NW_024420944.1:0-1446 GCF_014898765.1 Herpailurus yagouaroundi
ATGCAGATCACAGATGTGTGTCACGATCAGTGGTCACTTCTGTCTCTATCTGTCAGTGCTGGGTCACCGTGCATGGCATTCAGTTCACACAGAGACAGCAAAACGTATCGTTGGGCTGCTTCCTTGTCGTCCTAGTGAATGTCCATATCACAGTTCACAAAACTGGATAATCGCAAGCAGGGGCGAGGGGCAACAAGGAGAGTAAATGACATCAGCCAAAAGGTTCACATTCAAGGAACTCTCAGATATATTTCCCCACAATGAAAGCACAAAGGATAAAATCAGAAGCTGATAACAAACTCACAATGGAGTGCGGGAATTTGCAAAAGCATGGAAGGGATTCCTGCTCTTTATGGGAAGCTGTGCAACAAGAGGAGGGCAATCACTGTGCAGACTAGTCCGGAGAAGTCTTTTCTCCTTTAAAATAGACTTTATTTTTTAGAGCAGTTTTAGGTTCACAGCAAAATTGAGCAGAAAGTAGGAAGTTCATGTATACCTTCCACCCCTGCATAGACACAGACTCCCTATGGTCAACTTCCCACACCAGAGTGGCATATTTGTTACAATCGATTGAAACATTATGACTACATTGAAACATTATGACTCAAAGATGACAGACAGTCACCTTAGGGTTTGTTCTTAGCGTCCAGTATTCTATGGGTTTGGACAAATATATAATGACATAAATCTACCTCTGTAGTATCATATAGAGTAGTTTCACTGCCCTAAAAATTCCCTTTGCTCTGCATATTCGTCCTTTCCTTGACCGTAATCCCTGGAATGCTACTGATCTTTTTACCATCTCCGTATTATTCCAGTGTGTCACAGAGTTGGAATCATACATGGCGTCTTTCAGATGGGCCTCTTTCACCTAGCAATATGCATTTAAGTTTCTTTCGTGTTTTTTCATGGCTTGATAGCTCATTTTATTTTAACACTGAACAGTATTCCGGTGTCTGAATGTACCACAGATATTCATCCATTCACCCACTGTGCTGGCAATTAAAGCTGCTATATACATCCTCAGGCAGGTTTTTATGTGGACTCCACTTTTCAACTCCTTTGGGTGAAGACCAGGGAGGCAAATTGCTAGGTCGTATGGCAAGAGTGTATTGAGTTTTTGGTTTTCTTTTTAATTTTCTTGTTTGAGTATAGTTGACACACAATGTTACATTGGCTTCAAGTATACAACATAGTGGTTCAACAGCTCTACAGGTTATGCTGTGTTCACCATAAGTGTGGCTACCATTTGTCGCCATGCAACAGTATTACAATATCATTGACTATATTCCCTGTTCTGTGCCTTTCATTTCCTTGACTTGATGCATCTCATAGCTAGAAGCCTGTATGTCCTACTCCCCGTCACCCATTTTGTCCATCTACCCACCATCTCTTCCTTTGGCAACCACCAGTTGTTCTCTGTATTTATGGATCTGATTCTGTTTT
>NW_024420945.1:0-6011 GCF_014898765.1 Herpailurus yagouaroundi
CCTTAAGTCTGAGCAGCAGGGGGCCAGCAATCAAAAATCCAGGTAATAGAGTAGTGGGAGAGAGCCACCCTATTTCTTCAGGTGGAGTCTCCAGTATTCCCGTTTGCCTCAAGGGTACCCACAGCGAAACTGCACAAAGCAAACTTGGCCCACATGACCAAGCCACAAGAACCTAGAAGAAACATGGGTCAGGACACGTGCCAGCCTTCTTCTTAAATTGATTGTCAGGGAACCAGCCGTCCAAAATCCAGGTGATGGAGAAGTGGGAGAGGGCCACAGTGTTCCCGCAGGTAGAAGCTCTAGTTTTCCTGTTAGCCACAAGGGCTACCAGAGCCAAACTGCACAAAGAAAACTTGTCCCACAGGACCGAGCCACAAGCACAGAGACGAAATGTGGGTCAGGACAGGTACCAGCCTGCATCTTAAATCTGATGGGCAGGGGGCTAGCTGTCAAAAACCCAGGTGATGGAGTAGAGGGAGAGGGCCATGCTCTTCACCCAGGTAGAAGCTCTAGTTTTCCTGTTAGCCCCAAGGGCACTCAGAGACAATGTACATGAAGAAAACTTGTCCCATGTGACCGAGCTACAAGCACGGAGATGAAACGTGGGTCAGGACATGTGCCAGCCTGCTTCTGAAATCTGATCAGCAGAGGGCCAGCCGACCAAAACCCAGGTAATGGAGTAGAGGGTGAGGGCCACATTGTTCACGCAGGTAGAAGCTCTAGTGTTCCTGTTTGCCGCAAGGGTACCTAGAGAAAATCTGCACAAAGAAAACTTGCCCCACGTGACTGGGCCAATGGAACAAAGCAGAACCTTGGGTCAGGACTCAGGTCAGTCTGCTTCTTATATCTGATCGGCAGAGGGCCAGCCGTCCAAAACCCAGGTGATGGAGTAGTGGGAGAGGGCCACCCTCTTCATGCAGGTAGAAGCGCTGGTGTTCCTGTTAGCTGCAAGGGCACCCAGAACCAATGTGCACAAAGAAAACTTTCCCCAGGTACTGAGTCACCAGCACTAAGAAGAAACGTGGGTCAGGACAGGTATCAGCCTCCTTCTTAAATCAGATCACCAGGGGGCGAGCCATCCAAACCCCAGCTCATGGAGTAGTAGGAGAGGGCCATGCTTTTCATTCAGGGAGAAGCTCTAGTGTTCCTGTAGCCCCAAGGGAACCCAGAGCCAATCTACATGAAGAAAACTTGCCCCATGTGACTGAGCCATCAGCATGGAGACAATAGGGGTGTCAGGACACAGGCCAGGCCTCCCCTTAAGTCTGAGCAGCAGGGGGCCAGCCATCAAAATTCCAGGTGATGGAGTAGTTAGAGAGGGCCGCCCTGTGCCCTCACATGGAGTCTCTAGTATTCCTGTTAGCCTCAAGGGCACCCAGAGCCAATCTGGACAAAGAAAACTTGGCCCATGTGACTGAGCCACGAGATCTGAGAAGAAACATGGGTCAGGACACATGCCAGCCTGCTTCTTAAATCTGATGGGCAGGGGGCCAGCTGCCCAAAACCCAGGTGATGGTGTAGGGGGTGAGGGCCATGCTCTTCACCACAGGTAGAAGCTCTAATGTTCCTGTTAGCCGCAAGGGCAATCTGCACAAAGAAAACTTGCCCCACGTGACCAGGCCAACAGCACAAAGAAGAAACTTGGGTCAGGACATGGGCCAGCCTGCTTCTTAAATCTGATGGGCAGGGGGCGAGCCTTCCAAAACTCAGGTGATAGAGTAGTGGAAGAGGGCAATGCTCCTGGTGCCAGTAGAAGTTCTAGTGTTCCTGTTAGCCCCAATGGCAACTGGAGACAATCTGCACGAAGAAAACTTGCCCCAGGAGACCAAGCCACCAGCAAGGAGACGAAACATGGGTCAGGACACGTGCCAGCCTGCTTCTTAAATCTGATCGGCAGAGGGCCAGCCGTCCAAAACCCAGGTGATAGAGTAGTGGGAGAGGGCCACGCTCTTTGTTCAAGGAGAAGCTCTAGTGTTCCTGCTAGCCCCAAGGGCACCCACAGCCAATAAGAATGAAGAAAACTTGGCCCACATTACCGAGCCATCAGATAGGAGTGTCAGGACACATGCCAAGCTCCCCCTTAAGTCTGAGCCACAGGGGTCAGCCATCAAAAATCCAGGTGATGGAGTAGTGGAAGAGGGTCGCCCTGTGCCCTCGCGTGGCGTCTCTAGTATTCCTGTTAGACTCAAGGGCACCCAGAGCAAATCTGCACAAAGAAAATTTGGCCCACGTGACTGAGCCACGAGAACTGAGAAGAAACGTATGTCAGGACACATACCAGCTTGCTTCTTAAATCTGACCATCAGGGGACCAGCTGTTCAAAACCCAGGTGATGGAGTAGTGGGAGAGGGCCACAGTGTTCCCACAGGTAGAAGCTCTAGTTTTTCTGTCAGCCCCAAGGGCTCCCAGAGACAGTCTGCACAAAGAAAACTTTCCCTACGTGACCGAGCCACCAGCACAAAGAAGAAACTTGGTTCAGAACACGTGCCAGCCTGCTTCTTAAATCTTATGGGCAGGGAGCGAGATGTACAAAACCCAGGTGATGGAGTAGTGGGAGAGAGCCACGCTCTTCACGCAGGTAAAACCTCTAGTGTTCTTGTTAGCCCCAAGGGCACCGAGAGCTAATCTGCACAAAGAACACTTGCCACACCTGACAGAAACACCAGCATGGAGAAGAAACTAGTGTCAGGACACATGCCAGGCTCCCCCTTAGTCTGAGAAGCAGGGGGTCAGCCATCAAAAATCCAGGTGATAGAGTAGTGGGACAGGGGCCACAGTGTTCCCGCAGGTAGAAGCTCTAGTGTTCCTGTTAGCTACAAGGGCACCCAGAACCAATCTGCACAAAGAAAACTTTCCCCACGTGACCGAGTCACCAGCACTAAGAAGAAATGTAGGTAAGGACAGGTGTCAGCCTCCTTCTTAAATCTGATCCCAGGGGAAAAGACGTCCAAAACACAGGTGATGGAGTAGTGAGAGAGGGCCATGCTCTTCACTAGGTAGAAGCTCTAGTGTTCCTGCTAGCCCCAAGGGCACCCAGAGACAATCTCCACGAAGAAAACTCGCCCCACATGTCCGAGCCACCAACACGGAGATGAAACGTGGGTCAGGACACGTGCCACCCTGCTGCTTAAATCTGATCGTCAGGTGACCAGTCGTCTAAAACCCAGGTGATGGAGTAGTGGGAGAGTGACATGCTCTTCACACAGGTAGAAGCTCTTGTGTTCCTGTTAGCCCCAAGGGCACCCAGAGTCAATCTATACAAAGAAAACTTGGCCAACGTGACCGAGGCACGAGAACCAAGAAGAAACATGGGTCAGGACACGTGCCAGCCTACTTCTTAAATCTGAACGTCAGGGGAATAGCCCACCAAAACCCAGGTGATGGAGTAGTGGGAGAGGGCCACAGTGTTTCCTGTTAGCCCCAAGGGCTCCCAGAGCCAATCTGCACACAGAAAACTTGTCCCATGTGACCGAGCCACCAGCACGGAGACAAAATGTGGGTCAAAACAAGTGCCAGCCTGTTTCTTAAATCTGATGGGCAGGGGGCTAGCTGTTAAAAATCCAGGTGATGGGGGCGCCTGGGTGGCGCAGTCGGTTAAGCGTCCGACTTCAGCCAGGTCACGATCTCGCGGTCCGTGAGTTCGAGCCCCGCGTCGGGCTCTGGGCTGATGGCTCGGAGCCTGGAGCCTGTTTCCGATTCTGTGTCTCCCTCTCTCTCTGCCCCTCCCCCATTCATGCTCTGTCTCTCTCTGTCCCAAAAATAAATAAAAAAATGTTGAAAAAAAATTAAAAAAAAAAATCCAGGTGATGGAGTAGAGGGAGAGGGCCATGCTCATTGCACAGGTCGAAGCTCTAGTGTTCCTGAGGGCACTAGAGGGCCAGAGGCACCCAGGGCCAATGTACACGAAGAAAACTTATCCCACGTGACTGAGCCATCAGCACGGAGACAAAACATGGGTAAGGACATGTGCCAGCCTACTTCTTAAATCTGATTGGCAGAGGGCCAGCCGTCCAAAACCCAGGTGATGGAGTAGAGGGTGAGGGCCACACTCTTCGCGCAGGTAGAAGCTCTAGTGTTCCTGTTAGCCACAAGGGCACCCAGAGACAATCTGCACAAAGAAAACTTGCCCCACGTGATCTGGCCAATAGCACAAAGAAACTTGGGTCAGGACACGGGCCAGCCTGCTTCTTAAATCTGATTGGCAGAGGGCCAGCCGTCCAAACCCAGGTGATGGAGTAGTGGGAGAGGTCACGCTCTTCAAGAAGATAGAAGTGCCAGTGTTCCTGTTAGCCACAAGGGCACCCAGAACCAATCTGCACAAAGAAAACTTTTCCCACGTGACTGATTCACCAGCACCAAGAAGAAACCTGGGTCAGGACAGTTGTCAGCCTCCTTCTTAAATCTGATGGGCAGGGGGCTAGCTGTCAAAAACCCAGGTGATGGAGTAGAGGGAGAGGGCCATGCTTGTCACACAGGTAGAAGCTCTAGTTTTCCTGTTAGCCCCAAGGGCATCCAGAGCCAATGTACACGAAGAAAACTTGTCCCACATGACAGAGCCATCAGGATGGAGAGGAAACGTGGGTCAGGAAACGTGCCAGCCTGCTTCTTAATTCTGTTCGGCAGTGGGCCAGCCATCCAAAACCCAGATGATGGAGTAGTGGGAGAGGGCCACGCTCTTCATGCAGGTAGAAGCACTAGTGTTCCTGTTAGCTGCAAGGGCACCCAGAACCAATCTGCACAAAGAAAATTTTCCCCACATGACCGAGTCACCAGCACCAAGAAGAAACATGGGTAAGGATAGGTGTCAGTCTCCTTCTTAAATCTGATTGGCAGGGGGCAAGCCGTCCGAAACCTAGCTCATGGAGTAGTGGGAGAGTGCCACGCTCTTAATTCAGGGAGGAGCTCTAGTTTTCCTGTTAGCCCCAAGGGCACCCAGAGCCAATCTGCATGAAGAAAACTTGCCCCACATGACTGAGCCATCAGGATGGAGATGATAAGCATGTCAGGACACAGGCCAGGCCTCCCCTTAAGTCTGAGCAGCAGGGGGCCAGCCATCAAAAATCCAGGTGATGGAGTAGTGGGAGAGGGCCGCTCTGTGCCCTCACGTGGAGTCTCTAGTATTCCTGTTAGCCTCAAGGGCACCCAGAGCCAATCTTGGCCCATGTGACTGAGAAACACCAAAGAAAACTTGGCCCATGTGACTGAGCCACGAGAACCAAGAAGAAACATGGGTCAGGACACATGCCAGCCTGCTTCTTAAATCTGATGGGCAAGACACCAGCTGTCCAAAACCCAGTTGATGGAGCAGAGTGTGAGGGCCACGCTCTTCGCCCAGGTAGAAGCTCTAGTGTTCCTGTTAGCTGCAAGGGCACCCATCGATCATCTGCACAGAGAAAACTTGCCCCATGTGACTGGGCCAACAGCACAAAGAAGAAACTTGGGTCAGGACACGGGCCAGCCTGCTTCTTATATCTGATCGGCAGGAGGTGATCCTTCCAAAATCCAGGTGATGGAATAGTGGGAGAGGGCAACACTCTTCGTGCAGGTAGAAGTTCTAGTGTTCCTGTTAGTCCCAAGGGCACCCAGACATAATCTGCATGAAGAAAACTTGCCCCACGAGAACAAGTCACCAGCACGGAGACGAAACGCAGGTCAGGACACGTGCCAGCCTCCTTCTTACATCTGATTGTCAGGGGACCAGCCGTCCAAAACCCAGGTGATGGAATCAGAGAGGGCCACAGTCTTCCCATTGGTAGAAGCTCTAGTTTTCCTGTTAGCTTCAAGGGCACCCAGAACCAATCTGCACAAAGTAAACTTGCCCCATGTGACTGAGTCACCAGCACCAAGAAGAAACGTGGGTCAGGACAGGTGTCAGCCTCCTTCTTAAATCTGATCGGTAGGGGGCAAGATGTCCAACACCCTGCTGATGGAGTAGTGGGAGAGTGCCACGCTCTTCGTTCAGGGAGAAGCTCTAGTGTTCCTGTTAGCCCCAAGGGCACCCACAGCTAATC
>NW_024420946.1:0-1445 GCF_014898765.1 Herpailurus yagouaroundi
ATAATTCCATGATGTTTGGACACTCCAGAGCCAAAAGGATCCCTCCTCTGGGGCGCAAATTCACTCTCCCACATTCACTATCTGAGAAGGTAGAGGAAGCTGTGGAGCCGGTACCATCCAGGCACCTCCCACTTTCTTGCCCATATGGGGTGGAGGAGAAGGTCCAAGAAGATCCCAGAAAAAACATGGAGGATCTTGTAGAGACCAAAGGGCATAATGGTGGGAACAGGGTCCCCCATAACGTTGGGGACATACCATTAAAATCTAGTTCCCTGGAGACCAGTGGGCTTCTCAGTTCCTCACAGCGCAGCCCCACACCTTTGGACCTCCATCCTAATCCTCCAGGAGACAGTTTGAGGGAGAACACCCAGAAGTCTCTGATGAACTGCTGCCCTGAAGGCCACGTAGTCACCTCCTCCCATGGCCCAGCCGGAAATGTCATGCCTGACACAGATGCTGCAGTGCTCAGCGACCCAACCCCATGCTGCCCCTTACTGCAGGAGACATCAACAAAGGAAGTGTCGGGTGAAAACCATCAGCCTATAGGGAACACATCATACCTATCTAGGAAGGAGATACAGGTTAATGAGCCTTCAAGCATCTCATCAAGGAGCTCTTTTCCCCCTGTATCTGCCAGCAGTAGGCCCTACAAATGGAAAACATCCACATCACATTCTCGGCCACTGCCACCGCCCCAGTTGTGAGGCCACGGCGAGTTGCCCCCACTTCCTAAGTTTCCTTGCATAGCTATTGACAAAAACCTGGACACCTTGAAGAATACCAAATGTCAGAGGAAAAAGATCTTGGAAGACAAAAGAGAGATCAAAGGAGACTGCTCAGACGCTCAGCCTGCCACTTCTTTATCCCTACTTGCCCCAGAGACTGCTAACTCTCTGCTTTTGGTGAGTCACACTTTGCAAGTCCCTATTCCTACTGATGACTTGGCTGACCAATCTGCCAAGTCCCCGATTCCCTCTGTCCCTCCATCTTTAACACCAAACATTGGTCAGGAGACAGCACAGATAGTTTCTAAATCTTCTCCAGCTGTTCCTGCTGGTTTTGTTCCTCATCTTAGTTCCAATCTCATTTGTGGAATTCCTGTGAAGAAAGAAGGCCCTCTTCAGCCAGTCACTACTGTAACATATCTTATTTCTGATATCACCACACTTCCTAACACCTCAACCCCCTCCTTACAGCCACCCTCCTGCAACACAGAATCCCCAGTGCCTATGTGTGTAGATTCCCCCCCTCCTATCCTACCTGCCCCTCTTCCAAATCCTTCCACACATAGCCCTGTTTCAATTGTCCAGCCCATCAGTTCTAAGACAGTTGCTTCTACCATCATAGCCAATGCATCTACATCTACCTCCAAGCTTACTTCAGGTCCTGGTGTATTCCACATGGACACCACTCCCCTTTCAAAGGCTGTTATTTTCAGATCTCCC
>NW_024420947.1:0-4006 GCF_014898765.1 Herpailurus yagouaroundi
ATAATTCCATGATGTTTGGACACTCCAGAGCCAAAAGGATCCCTCCTATGGGGCGCAAATTCACTGTCCCACATTCACTATCTGAGAAGGTAGAGGAGGCTGTGGAGCCAGTACCATCCAGGCACCTCCCACTTTTGTGCCCATCTGGGGTGGAGGAAAAGGTCCAGGAAGATCCCAGAAAAAAGATGGAGGATCTTGTAGAGACCAAAAGGCAGAATGGTGGGAACAGGGTCCCCATAACGTTGGGGACATACCATTTAAATGTCCCCTGGAGACCGGTGGATTTCTCAGTTCCTTGCAGTGCAGCCCTGCACCTTTGGACCTCCAACCTAACCCTCCAGAAGACGGTTTGAGGGAGAACACCCAGAAGTCTCTGATGAACTGCTGCCCTGAAGGCTGCATAGTCACCTCCTCACATGGCCCAGCCGGAAATGTCGTGCCTGATACAGATGCAGCAGTGCTCTCCGACCCAACCCCGTGCTGCCCCTTACTGCAGGAGACATCAACAAAGGAAGTGTTGGGTGAAAACCATCAGCCTGTTGGGGACACATCATACCTATCCAGGAAGGAGATACAGGCTAATGAGCCTCCAGGCATCTCATCAAGGAGCTCTTTTTCCCCTGTATCTGCCAGCAGTAGGCCCTGCAAATGGAAAACATCCATGTCACATTCTTGGCTACTGCCACTGCCCCAGTTGTGGGGCCAGGGCCAGTTGCCCCCACTTCCTAAGTTTCCTTGCATAGCTATTGACAAAAACCTGGACACCTTCAAGAATTCAAATGTCAGAGGAATAAGATCTTGGAAGACAAAAGAGAGATCAAAGGAGACTGCTCAGACGCTCAGCCTGCCACTTCTTTATCCCTACTTGCCTCAGAGACTGCTAACTCTCTGCTTTTGGGGAGTCACACTTTGCAAGTCCCTATTCCTACTGATGACTTGGCTGACCAATCTGCCAAGTCCCCGATTCCCTCTGTCCCTCCATCTTTAACACCAAACATTGGTCAGGAGACAGCACAGATAGTTTCTAAATCTTCTCCACAGACGTTAGAGTGGGGGAGAGCCAAAGCATAAGAGACTCTTAAAAACTGAGAACAAACTGAGGATTGATGAGGGTGGGAGGGAGGGGAGGGTGGGTGATGGGTATTGAGGAGGGCACTAGTTGGGATAAGCACTGGGTGTTGTATGGAAACCAATTTGACAACAAATTTCATATATTGAAAAAAAAAATAAAAATGTTATTACAGTTTAAAAAAAAAAAAACTTCTCCAGCTGTTCCTGCTGGTTTTGTTCCTCATCTTAGTTCCAATCTCATTTGTGGAATTCCTGTGAAGAAAGAAGGCCCGCTTCAGCCAGTCACTGCTGTAACATATCTTATTTCTGACATCACCACACTTCCTAACACCTCCCTCCTTACAGCCACCCTCCTGCGACACAGAATCCCCAGTGCCTATGTGTGTAGATTCCCCCCCATCCTATCCTACCCACCCCTCTTCCAAATCCTTCCACACATAGCCCTGTTTCAATTGTCCAGCCCATCAGTTCTAAGACAGTTGCTTCTACCATCGCAGCCAATGCATCTACATCTACCTCCAAGCTTACGTCAGGTCCTGGTGTCGTCAACATGGACACCACTCTCCTTTCAAAGGCTGTTATTTTCAGATCTCCCCAAGAATCCAGAATGGGATCTCCTTCATTTCCCCAGGGCCATTGCAGTTTGAAGCAGAGGTGCCCTGCAAAGTCTCCAGTTTTCACCAGCCCACCTAGAGATCAGAAGACAGCCCTTCTTGCCAGTGTTGCTGTTTCCACTAGCTTGCTCCTATGGATTCTAAAGTCACCTCCACCCCAGTAGGCAAGCCCTCTGCAAACTGCAACTCGGCCTGTAACAGTGAAGCCATGGACACTACATCACCATCTCAAGCTTCCATCTTCTGTTCCTCCCCTGAGCCCAGGGACAACCATTTCCCACTTAACATGGTGTTTTCTGGTTCTGATAACACACCACCCTGTGGCAGCACTGTGGTGGCCCATGACTCTATCCATTTACCTAAAAAGTTATCCATTGGACAGACCTCAGTTTTCAACCACTCTGACCCAGGAATTACCTCTCAGCCCACAACTGGGCATCTTAATGGGCAGCAGCCTGACAATTCTCACCTGTTAGGAACACCAGTAGCCTCAACACAAGCTATGGACCCAACTGCTCTTGTAGCCCAGCTACCCAGAGACAACACAGTGAAGGCAGGTTTGCAGGTTCTGCATCCATTTCCACTCTCAGTATCCAGCCGGCCTCCAGTGACAAGCCAGGCATTCTGCCCATTGGTGTATCTACCACAACAGGCTTTGGAGTTGCCACGGGGATGCCCAGCACCAGGGATGGTGGCTCACCATTAGATGACAGTACTTCAGGACAACATGTGTTTTCGGAACTGCAGCCCCTATGGGCAGTGGTGTGTACATCCCAGGCCCCATTCATTCACAGGCATTCGGAGCATTCAACCTTGAGGCAGGACTGAACGGGGTACCAAGAACCATTTCTGCTCCAACTTTAGGTCAGACAACCTGGAATCACTGTGGTGATGGCAGGGCTGCTGCTGTAGGAGGAACAAATATCGTCCCAGTATTTGGACAAAATGCTAGTTCCACCTTGAATCCAGGCACCACCTGCCAAAACCCAGGGAGTGGAGCAGTGGGGCAGGGTTGCACTGTTCCCACAGGTCGAGACTCCACAGTCCCCACTACCCATAAGTGCCCCGGGGGCTCATCCCGACAGAGAAAACTTTCCTCATGTAGAGGAGATGCCACTATGGAGAAGAGGACTAAGTCAAGAGACCAGGCAGCCTCCCCCTTAATCTGAGCAGCAAGGGGCCAACCATCAAAAATCCAGGTGATGGAGTGGTGGAAAAGGGCCACACCGTTCCCTCAGGTGGATACTCAGCTACTTCTCATACCTGTAAGCACACCCAGTACTCATGTTCACAAAGAACACTTGCCCCACATGACCAACCCACCAGCATGGAGAAGAAACATATGTCAGCACACCAGCCAGCCTCCTCCTAAAATCTGATCGGCAGGGGGCCAGCAGTAAAAACCCAGGTGATGGAGTAGTGGGAGAGGGCCATGCTGTTCACACAGGTGGAGACTCAGCTGCTCCTCCAACCTGTAAGCACACCTGGCACTCAACTACAGAAAGAAAACTTGCCCCACATGACCGAGACACCAGCATGGAGAAGAAACAAGTGTCAGGACACAAGCCAGGCTCCCCCTTAAGTCTGAGCAGCAGGGGGCCGCCATCAAAAATCCAGGTGATGGAGTAGTGGGAGAGGGCCGCCCTGTACCCTCACGTGGATTCTCTAGTATTCCTGTTAGCCTCAAGTGCACCCAGAGACAATCTGCACAAAGAAAATTGACCCATGTGACCGAGCCACCAGAACCAGGAGGGAACATGGGTCAGGACACGTACCAGCTGCTTCTTAAATCTGATCATAAGGGGACCAGCCGTCCAAAACCCAGGTGGTGGAGTAGTGGAGGAGGGCCAGTGTTCCCACAGGTAGAAGCCCTAGTTTTCCTGTTAGCCCCAAGTGCTCCCAGAGCCAATCTGCACAAAAAAAACTTGCACCACGTGACCGAGCCACCAGAACGGAGACAAAATGTAGGTCAGGACATGTGCCAGCCTTCTTCTTAAATCTGATGGGCAGGAGGCTAGCTGTCCAAAACCCAGGTGATGGAGTAGAGGGAGAGGGCCACACTCTTCACTCAGGTAGAATCTCTAGTGTTCCTGTGAGCCACAAGGGCACCCAGAGCCAATCTGCACAAAGAAAACTTGCCCCACGTGACTGAGCCACCAGCACGGAGACAAAACATGGATCAGGACACGTGCCAGCCTGCTTCTTAAATCTGATCAGAGGGGGAGAGCCATCAAAGACACAGGTGATGGACTAGTGGGAGAGGGCCACGCTCTTCGTGCAGGTAGAAGCTCTAGTGTTCCTGTTAGCCCCAAGGGCACCCA
>NW_024420948.1:0-1271 GCF_014898765.1 Herpailurus yagouaroundi
CCTTAAGTCTGAGCAGCAGGGGGCCAGCAATCAAAAATCCAGGTAATGGAGTAGTGGTAGAGGGCCACAGTGTATCCACAGGTAGAAGCTCTAGTTTTCCTGTTAGCCCCAAGTGCTCCCAGAGACAATTTGCACAGAGAAAACTTGCACCACATGACCGAGCCACCAGCACAGAGATGAAGGTGGGTCAGGACATATGCCAGGCTCCCCCTTAAGTCTGAGGAGCAGGGGACCAGCGATCAAAAATCCAGGTGATGGAGTAGTGGGAGAGGTCCTCCCTGTACCCTCATGTGGAATCTCTAGTATTCCTGTTAGCCTCAAGGGCACCTAGAGCCAATCTGCACAAAGAAAATTGGCCCACGTGGCTGAGCCACGAGAACCAAGAAGAAACGTGGGTCAGGACACGTGCCAGCCTGCTGCTTAAATCTGATCAGCAGAGGGCAAGCAGTCCAAAACCCACGTGATTGAGTAGTGAGAGAGGGCCACAGTGTTGCCTCAGGTAGAAGTGCTAGTGTTCCTGTTAGCCCCAAGGGCACCTAGAACTAATCTGCACAAAGAAACTTTGCCTCATGTGACTGAGCCACCAGCACCAAGAAGAAACGTGGGTCAGGACAGGTGTCAGCATCCTTCTTAAATCTGATGTGCTAGCTTTCCAAAACCCAGGTGATAAAGTAGTGTGAGAAGACCACACTCTTCACCCAGGTAGAAGTTCTAGGTAGCCCCAAGGGCACCCAGAGACAATCTGCATGAAGAAAACTTGTGCAACGTGACTGAGCCACCAGCACAGAGATGAAACGTGGTCAAGACACGAGCCAGACTGCTTCTTAAATCTCATCGGCAGAGGGCCAGCCGTCCAAAACCCAGGTGATGGAGTAGTGGGAGAGGGCCACAGTGTTCCCGCAGGTAGAAGTTCTAGTATTTCTGTTAGCTGCAAGGGCACCCAGAACCAATCTGCACAAAGAAAACTTTCCCCACATGACAGAGTCACCAGCACTAAGAAGAAATGTAGGTAAGGACAGGTGTCAGCCTCCTTCTTAAATCTGATCAGCAGGGGGCAAGACATCCAAAACGCAGGTGATGGAGTAGTGAGAGAGCGCCACGCTCTTCACGCAGGAGAAGACCTAGTGTTCTTGTTAGCCCAAAGGGCACCCAGAGCCATCTGCACGAAAAAAACTTGCCCAACGTGACCGAGCCACCAGCACGGAGAACAAACGAGTGTCAGGTCACATGCCAGGCTCCCCCTTAAGTCTGAGCAGCAGGGGGCCAGCAAT
>NW_024420949.1:0-2179 GCF_014898765.1 Herpailurus yagouaroundi
ACTCAAATCACTATGCAGATCACAGATGTGTGTCATGATCAGTGGTCACTTCTGTCTCGATCTGTCAGTGCTGGGTCACCATGCATGGCATTCAGTTCACACAGAGACAGCAAAACGTATCATTGGGCTGCTTCCTTGTTGTCCTAGTGAATGCCCATATCACCGTTCACAAAACTGGATAATCACAAGCAGGGGCGAGGGGCAACAAGGAAAGTAAATTACATCAGCCAAAAGGTTCACATTCAAGGAACTCTCAGCTATATTTCCCCACAATGAAAGCACAAAGGGTAAAATGTCAGAAGCTGATAACAAACTCAGAAAGGAGTGTGAAAATTTGCAAAAGCAATTAAGAGATTCCTGCTCTTTATGGTAAGCTATGCAACAAGAGGAGGGCAATCACTGTGCAGACTAGTCTGGAGAAGTCTTTTCTCCTTTAAAATAGACTTTATTTTTTAGAGCAGTTTTAGGTTCACAGAAAAATTGAGCAGAAGGTAGGGAGTTCATGTATACCTTCCACCCCTGCATAGACACAGACTCCCTATGATCAACTTCTCACACCGGAGTGGCATATTTGTTACAATCGATGAACCTACATTGAAACATTATGACTCAAAGATGACAGACAGCCACCTTAGGGTTCGTTCTTAGCGTCCAGTATTCTATGGGTTTGGACAAATATATAATGACATATATCTACCTCTGTAGTAACATATAGAGTAGTTTCACTGCCCTAAAAATTCCCTTTTCTCTGCATATTCGTTCCTTCCTTGACCCTAATCCTTGGAATGCTACTGATCTTTTATCATCTCTGTATTTTTTGCCTATTCCAGTGTGTCATAGGGTTGGAATCATACATGGCGTCTTTCAGATGGGCCTCTTTCACCTAGCAATATGCACTTAAGTTTCTTTCGTGTTTTTTCATGGCTTGATAGCTCATTTTATTTTAACACTGAACAGTATTCCGGTGTCTGAATGTACCACAGATATTCATCCATTCACCCACTGTGCTGGCAATTAAAACTGCTATATACATCCTGAGGCAGGTTTTTATGAGGACTTAACTTTTCAACTCCTTTGGGTAAAGACCAAGGAGAGCAAATTGCTAGGTCGTATGGCAAGGGTGTGTTGAGTTTTTTGTTTTCTTTTCAATTTTCTTGTTTGAGTATAGTTGACACACAATGTTACGTTGGCTTCAAGTATACAACATACTGGTTCAACAGCTCTACAGGTTATGCTGTGTTCACCATAAGTGTGGCTACCATTTGTCACCATGCAACAGTATTACAATATCATTGACTATATTCCCTATTCTGTGCCTTTCATTTCCTTAACTTGATGCATCTCATAACTAGAAGCCTGTATGTCCTACTCCCCGTCGCCCATTTTGTCCATCTACCCACCATCTTTTCCTCTGGCAACCACCAGTTGTTCTCTGTATTTATGGATCTGATTCTGTTTTCTGTTTGTTTATTCATTTTATTTAATAGCATGTTATTATTATTATTATTATTTTAATGTTTATGTATTTTTGAGAGAGAGACAGAGAGAGACAGAGCATGAGCAGGGGAGGGGCAGAGAAAGAGGGAGACACAGAATCCAAAGCAGGCTCCAGGCTATGGCTGACAGCTCATAGCCTCATGCAGGGCTTGAACTCACAAACTGTGAGATCATGACCTGAGCTGAAGTCGGATACTTAACCGACTGAGCCACCTAGGTGCCCCATGTTTAGTTTTTATATAAAACTACCAAACTATTTTCCAAAGTGGCTGTACCATTTTGCACTCACTCACAAACTCACACTCAGAGTTTGTGTTGCTCCACATACTTGTTGGTAGCCATCATTTGGTGTTGTCTGTGTTCTGGAGTCTGGCCTTTCTCACAGGTGTGGAAGGTGTGGAGCAAACTTGCTATAATCATTTGTTGGTTTCAGCAGTTTTCTGATATTTTTCTCATTTTTTTTTTTACGTGGATGGTCATGCCATCTGCAAAAACAAAGAATTTTATTTTCTCCTTTTCAATCTAGATACATTTTTATTTCCTTTTCTTATCTCATTGCATTAGCTAGAATTTCCAGTATAATGTTGAAAGGGAGTGTTGAGAGGAAACCTCCTTGCCTTGTTCCTAATCTTGGTAGAAAAGATTTTAGTTTCTCACCATTCAATATGATGTTAAGGTAATG
>NW_024420950.1:0-4061 GCF_014898765.1 Herpailurus yagouaroundi
AAACCAAACTCTGACATTCCTTTACCCCACTCAGTCTCAATTTCCTCACCTCTACGATGGGAACCTTAATACCTACTTTGCAAATCCCTCCAAGAATTAAAGGCAATGCTCAGGAAGGATTTAGTCAACATCCAGCAAATATTCGGAAACATGGGTCGTGTCAGGTTTTCATCTCATTTTGCCAACGTGGCGCTCTTGAGAACCAGCAGCGGTAGGCACGTTTGGCCTTGGCAGTCTCTCCAGAGCATCCTGGGTACCTAGTCTCCAATGGTGGCAGGTGTCCTGCATAGGGGCCTTCGAAGCTCATCAGAGGTCCCTCCACTGCTCCCACGAAGTGACCCGGGGCCCTGTCTCCTATTCCTCTCAGAGCCTGAACCGGCCTCACAGCCCTGAGTGCTGAGGCAGCACCAGTGCCTCTGGACCAGGAGCACCAGCCTTCGTCCTTGACTCCTAGGAATGCACACGTTGTTGTCTCCTTTTTTCTTCCTCACGTTCTCCTCACACCCACGGAGCAGGCATCGTTTTCTCCCCCCCTCGGTTGCTCACACTTCCTCCACAATATACCAGAGCTTATTCTGTTTCCTTAGATGGTTCAGAGCTCATGGAATACTCAAAGTCCTACATGCCCATTGCACGATCTCTCTGGCCCTGACACCATGCTTCATCAACTCTCTGGGCAACATTTTGATCATGATGACAAACTGCCTTACGGGAGGGGAGATACACAGGTTTGGCAGAAAATCACATGATGCCATTTTACTATACCATTAGGTCCTGGGGACGAGGAGGCCAAACAAGAATGTGATTTGCATGACCCAAACACAAGCATGTTCAGCTGCCTCTGTTGCTCACGAGGACACTGCAGGCTCACCTGTATGTGAGGCAGAAGAGTGTTGAGGGGCTGGATGCCACCCAAGGCAACAAGAGCATCCTGTGTTCCCCAGAGCTCTAAAGGGCAGGTCCCGCTGTCCTCACATATGGCTGCTGTGGCTGAGTCGTAGGACACTGATGTCTACAACGTAGTGCCAGTGATGGCCTGCCTGTACAGGAGAGTAACACTTCTGCGGTCAAAGAAGGCCTCGGATGGACATGTTGCTGGTGCTGAGACTAAGGGTGTCTGCTACCACGTCTGGAGATCTGAACGTAAGTGCGCTTCAGCAAGTGCCCAAACCACAGTCTTGGATGCGAGTGTGTCCTTGTCAGCTGTGGGACATTCCACCGTGAAATCTCCTCAGCTGAAAATGCGCATAATGACTTGTGGAGGACTGTGTATGGCTCCACACGGACACTGCATGTGATGTAA
Source organism: Herpailurus yagouaroundi (assembly GCF_014898765.1). Lineage (NCBI taxonomy): Eukaryota > Metazoa > Chordata > Mammalia > Carnivora > Felidae > Herpailurus > Herpailurus yagouaroundi. Next base: position 1,304 of record NW_024420950.1, read on the forward strand.
AATGTACATACAAATCCTTGCATTGGAAACGGTACAAAAACACAAAGACACTGGATTATCTGTTTTTCGGGTGTTGAGTTTGGTAAGTTCTTCATAGATTTTGGATACTAGCCCTTTATCCAATATGTCATTTGCAAATATCTTTTCCCATTCCATCGGTCGTCTTTCAGTTTTGTTGATTGTTCCCTTTGCGGTGCATACGGGTTTTATCTTGATGAGTTCCCAGTAGTTCATTTTCGCTTTGAATTCCCATGCCTTTGGAGATGCTTTGAATAAGAAATTGCTGTGGCTGAGGTTGAAGAGGTTGTTGCCTGTTTTCTCCTCTAGGGTTTTGATGGTTTCCGGTCTCATATTTAGGTCTTTCATCCATTTTGAGTTTGTTTTTGTGTATGGTAAAAGAAAGTGGTCTAGTTTCATTCTTTTGCATGTTGCTTTCCAGTTCTCCCAGCACCATTTGCCAAAGAGACTGTCTTTTTCCCATTGAATACTCTTCCCTGCTTTGTCAAAGATTAGTTGGCCATACATTTGTGGGTCCAATTCTGGATTCTCTATTCTGTTCCATTGGTCTGTGTGTCTGTTTTTGTGCCAATACCATAGTGTCTTGATGATTACAGCTTTGTAGTAGAAGCTAAAGTCTGGGATTGTGATGCCTCCTGCTTTGGTTTTCAGTATTTTCAGTATTACTTTGGCTCTTCAGGGTCTTTTGTGGTTCCATACAAATTGTAGGACTGTTTCTTCTAGCTTTGAAAAGAGTGCTGGTGCAATTTTGATTGGGATTGCATTGAATGTGTAGATTGCTTTGTGTAGTATTGACATTTTAACAATATTTATTCTTCCAACCCATGAGCATGGAATGCTTTTCCATTTCTTTGCATCTTCTTCAATTTCCTTCATAAGCTTTCTCTAGTTTTCAGCATACAGATCTTTTACCTCTTTGGTTAGGTTTATTCCTAGGGATTTTATCGTTCTTGGTGCAGTTGTAAGTGGGATCAGTTTCTTTATTTCTCTTTCTGTTGCTTCACTATTGGTGTCTAAAAACTCAGTGGATTTCTGTACATTGATTTTGTACCCTGCAACTTTGCTGAATTCATGTGTCAGTTCTAGGGGGTCTTCTTTTGGAGTCTTTTGGGTTGTCCATGTAGAGTACCATGTCGTCTGCAAAAAGGGAAAGTTTGACTTCCTCTTTGCCAATTTTCATGCCTTTATTTCATTTTTGCTGCCCGATTGCTAATGCTAGGGCTTCCAACACTATGTTAAACAACAGTGGTTAGAGTGGACATGCCTGTCGTGTTCCTGCTCTCACGGGGAACACTCTCAGTTTTTCCCCATGGAGGATGATATTAGCTGTGGGCTTTTCATATATGGCTTTTATGATGTTTAAGTATGCTCTTGACACAATGGACAGAAGACACAAATAGACACTTTTCCAAAGAAGACATCCAGATGGCCAACAGACACATGAAAAGATGCTCAGCATCACTCCTCATAAGGGAAATACACATCAAACCACACTGAGATACCACCCTACACCGGTCAGAGTGGCTAAAGTGAACAAATCAGGAAACTACACATGCTGGCAAGGATGTGGAGAAACGGAACCCTCTTGCACTGTTGGTGGAAATGCAAAGTGGGGCAGCCGCTCTGGAAAACAGTGTGGAGGTTCCTCAAAAACATAGAACTGCCCTATGACCCAGCAGTAACACTTCTAGGAATTTACCCAAGGGATACAGGAGTGCTGATGCTGGGGGCACATGACCCCAATGTTTCTAGCAACGCTTTCAACAATAGCCAAAATATGGAAAGAGCCTACATGTCCATCAACTGATAAATGGATAAAGAAGATGTGATTTATATATACAATGGAATACCACTTGACAATGAGAAGAATGAAATCTGGCCATTTGCAGCCACATGAATGCAACTGGATGCATTACGCTGAGTGAAATCAGTCAGTCAAAGAAGGACAGATCTCCTATGTTATCACTCATATGTGGATCTTGAGAAACTGAACAGAAGTCCGTGGGGGAAGGCAAGGTCAAAAACAATAGTTACAAACCGAGAGAGAGGGAGGCAAACCACACGAGACTCTGAAATACAGATAACAAACTGAGGATGGATGGCAGGGGTGCGGGAGAGGGGAAAATGGGTGATGGGCATTGAGGAGGGCCCTTGTTGGGAGGAGCACTGGGTGTTGTATGTTAGCCAATTGGAAAATAAACTATATTAAAATAATAAAATAAAATAAAATAAAAAACAAAGACAATAGGTGATTCCAAATGATAGAGAATTTATTAAGAGATACAGGTGAGACTCCCCACGTCTAGGGAGACATTGAAAGGGAACATGACAGGCAGCAAGAGGCATACAAGCTTCTTGAGTACACCGAGAAAGAAAACATACCCGTGTGGGCTTTCAGTAGTTTCCACGAGTTATAGGTCATTCCTGAGGAGTTGTTTTGCTAACATATTTAGAGGGACAGGATAAAGTTCTTGTCTATGGAGACCAAACAGAGATCCTCACTCTGTATCAGGATGGGTGAAGCTGGCACATGACCCAGAGGAAGGAAAGAAGAAGCGAATCAGGGAGAAGCGGTCCACACTTCATCAGGGTGATTCACAAGATTGTAAACAGGCGGATGAATAACCGAGATGTTGGGGATTGCGGGCTGGCTTTCCGCAACGCTTGGCAGTGACCAATTCCCAAGTGGCAAGTCAGATGGTGGTTCTTGGCGAGGCAATCAGCAGCAGGAAGGCTGGCA
>NW_024420951.1:0-6747 GCF_014898765.1 Herpailurus yagouaroundi
ATTCTGGTGCCTCCTCCGGATCTGGGGCTTTTATGCGCTGGACCCCCAAAGTTTAGACCAATGGGCAGGACTTTCCTTGTTGGTGTTTACATTGTTTTCCATAGTCACTAGAGGAATTGTAAAAAAGGAAGTTGTTTCCTAAATATTACGAATTTTTACAAAATAAGTGTTTAATGTGTTTCCTATTTGAGAATAACAAATAGAAACATTTTCAGATTAAAGGAAATTTGTCACATCAGCAGCATCATTCTTGCTTCAATGATCATTGCATCCATCATATGATCAAGTTCTGCTGGTCTGGGTAAGGTCAGAACAGTGTTCCCTCCCCAGCCTTGGTCCTTACGTTATATTTGGTTTGGGAGTATCCCCAAGGTGAGGGGCATGATGCTGATATGCTCACTGGGACAGATTTAGTAGATCCCTGAGCCCAGGTTGGTTTCCCCACAGAAGCCTGATTCAAGACTCCCACAGGCATATCTGTCTCTTGTAACACTCTACCCCACCTGTGTATCCCAGTTCAATCAAAGACTCTTGGGTGAGATGTCTGGCATCATCTCTTTCATATGGCAAGGTATAACCCAAGTAGGTGGGTAGAAGCAGCAGCAGTTTACTGGGACTAAGCAAGCATCAGTTAATGTATCTCCTCATGACCAGTAATTTTGATTTATCTTGGAACAAATGGTTTCCCAGGATTTGCAGACTTCAGTTAAATAACTGGGTTAGTGGGCCAACCAGGATGAGTTGGCGACTTTACTTCTAACCTTGTTAACCAGCAGAGTGTGTGGCCTCACCTCACTGATAGCACATTTTCAGTTAATATTTGTTGTTTATATTTCTTTTTTATTTGCTTTCATTTGATATGGGAATTGGATTAGTTAAGGTGATACTTATTTTATCTTTTGGATCTAACATGTTTAAAAATTTTTAGGTATACCATTCATTTAAAAAGTGTGCAAGTTATTAATCCATCTTGATAGATTATCACAAAATGAACACACCCATATCAATATGACCAGAATAAGAAATAGAAATTAAATTCAGTCTCTCTAATTTATACTTCTTCACTTATCCCCAAAGGTGACTAATCACTGTGTTGACTTGTAACCGTATAGGTCAGTTTGGGCTTTTTAAAACCTTCATATATATGAAATAGTATAGAATTGGCTCCCTTTACATTATCATTGAGAGACTACCAATGTAATTATTTGTTGTTTATTCTTTGCCATTGCTGTTTCATTCACTGAATGAATATGACATAATTAATTTCTTGACTTTCCTGTTGATAAACATGTAAGTTTTTTGAAGTTTGGGACTATTAAAAAATAGTGCTTCTATGAATGTTTCTTTGCAGGTTGTTTGGTAAACATTTATAAACATATCTTTGGAATCCACCTAGGAGCAGATTGCGGATAGAATTGCTTGGTCAAAATATTTATCTCATTTCTGTTTCATGTGCATGTCAATCTTTTGATTTTTCTGGAAATTTTTCTTATTTCTTTCCCATTATGGATGGGCCAAGGTGAAGGCAGAAACATTCTTTAAAAGACCACAATTATTATATTTTCAAGTTTTACCACAAAACACATTGAATCCATTGTGCTTATTTTTAGTAGAGTAGTTTCTTCTCCTTTCATTCTTCCTGTGATAATCTGGCATTTTGTTTGTGTTGTTTAACTCTATATCCCTGACTCAACATAAATTGTACTTCAAATTTACAAATTATAAGCCTACATATTCTCATTCTCCCTCCCAAAGTCCATATATTATAGAGAAAGGATAACAGTATGTGAAAACAATAGTCATTCATATGTCATTGACCATAACATTTTTCCCCTTGGCCTTTTTATGGCATTATATGTAAGCAAGTGCCAAGGTTAACCTCACTAGATAAGGTGTTTTCTAGAAATGCAGTGTTTTGTAGTGGCCTACAGAACATGAACTGAGGATTCTAGAACTGCCTGGTAGACTACTGTGAATAGAGTCAAAAGGTTCAGAGAAACATATATGTTAGAATGGATTTATTTCATATCAGCCCACAAACTAATCATGTTCCCTGAGAGGTCCCAAAAGAGATTCCTTCACAGAAGCAGTAAAACATATGCATCATTGAAAAGGTCAGTGGTGGTAGTCATCTGTGGCCAGGATTGATGGTATAAACTGATGATGGAGAACTGGGAAATGGGGGATGACAGAGAGCAGAGTTGTGGTAGATATAATTACTAAAATAGGAAGAAATGTCAATCAGTGGTCCTTGACTCACAGAGATCGCTGACTAATAGACTATGGCTTCCTTAAGGGTGAGGTAATTATGCAGCCAACAAGAGTATTACGCTGACACCAGTATATACACTGGAAAAGGATCAAGGACAGGTGAATCAGAGGCTGCTGTTAGTGACTTCAATAGAAAATGATGACCTCCCATTCAGTTTCCAGACCCAAGTCAGTTCTCAGACTAGAGCCCTTCGATTGAAGGAGAGGGTTAGTCTTCTTGAGAAAGATACTGCAAGAATGAAGTGTGTGTGTGTGTGTGTGCGTGTGTGTGTGTGTGTGTGTGTGTAGCATTGTTTCCCCCCAGTCCTTCCACAACGGATTTATAATCATATGCCAGAGTAACTGTACACTTGGGAAAGGTGAGAACCCAGATATATCTAAAGGTGTTGGATTCAGAGTTTGAGCAGACACTGATACCAGGACTCCTTGTGTTAAAATGCATGCATATGGAGGCCAGGTAATAAATGGAGTTCTGATTCATGTCCATCTCATGTGGGTCTAATTAGTATTAAGGTCCACTTTATACTCATTTCCCTTCTACTTGAGTAGGTAGTGAGTGACAGAATCCTTCCATTGTGTATCATTTGGGTCCTCTGAGAATCAGACACTGAAACAGTGGTAAGAATGTAAGAAATTCACTGGGGAGTGATGCCTATGAAAGGTTTAAAAAGAATGGGGGAAATAAGGTGGATTAGACAGCAAAAACCTACAGACTGCCATGTAGATGCAACATCTTTCAAAAAAAAGTACGAAAGAGGCAGCATTAGGCAAGGAGGATATAATACTGCCATGCAGGTCTAACAAAACATTGGTCAGCCCAATGGAGATATCCAGAGCAAAGATAGCCATTAACAAGTCTCATGTTGGGAAGAAAATGCTAGGCCCTAGTACCTTCATGGTGTGCAATTATCCAGGAGTTTACAGAAAGAACAGGGCCTTATCTGTAAAGCTGATGTAGATCCTGAAGTTGCTAACAGTTGGAAACTCAGCTACCTGCACTCTTTGCAGCAGAAGTACATCTCCAGACATGTGAAATGAAAACCATAATAGAAACAAAGGCGAAATAAGAGCCCCTAAAAATTCCTCGCTTCCTGATCAATGTATTAACCAGAAGCAATAGCAATCCATGGAGTTTGGTGCTTCCTCAAAGACTTAAAGAATACAGGGATGGTAGCTCCCAGCACAACTGTATTTGATTGCCTGTCTGGCCCCTGCAAAAACCTAAAGGATCATGGTATATAATTATGGAATACCTTAAATTAAATCAATTGATAGACCCATTAATAGCTATTTTTTTCTACAATAGTTCACCTTCTAACTTATGAGGATAAGGCCCCAATAATAGTGTTGATACTCTTTAAATAAGAGACAGAGACCAAAGCCCTCTCACTCTCTCCTTGCCATTTGAAGATACAGACATAAAGCAGCCATCAGCAAACCAGGAAGAAGGTCCAACCAAACATGTAATCAGCCAGCACTTTGATCTTTGACTTACCAGCCTCCAGAACTGTGGCATATAAATATTACTGTGTGATACAACCAGTCTATGGAAGTTCATTATAGCACCTGAAACTGACTGGCACAACTAATCATGTATCTTTGATCTCAGTGTGCTCAAGCCAACTTCCAGTTGCCACATATACATCTCTGTGTCTAAGGGTACTCTTCATGCAACAGCAGAAAGTCATGCTGTCTGTGCATACCATGTTGAGAAAAACACAACCAATGATTTTGGAGAGTTGTCTATGAAGATTCCGTCTCCATTTTCATCAGGTAGGGTAACTCTAAAATGTATATTTTACATCATTTCTGATAATTTTCACTCAGGTATAATCAGTTGCAAACAGTGATAGTAGATTCTTGTGCACCCTTACCCCATTTCTTCAATTCTCTGTTAGTGTGCAGTGCGCATCCTAAACTAAACTGTATTTTATTCTTTTTCTCAAAATATATTCTCTGAGATTACAAACTATGACTTTAATTTACCTCTCTTGGTCTTAATTTCTTCTTTTCTAAAATATTTAGAATATTTACACTTCCTTGAAAGTTTATTCAGAATTAAAGATAATGTACATAGAGCATTTGTTTAATACCTAACAAGTAGTAGACAATACATGTTGTGTCATTTCCTCATCCCATAACCTAAACACCTAGCTCTTAAGACCCATCGGTAGATACGTTTCACTTTGTCAGTCTTGCCAGAGCATCCCGGATACCTAGAACTCAAACATTGGCATGTGCCCTGGATATGAGGCTTCACAGCTCATCAGAGATCCCTCAACTGCTCCCAGGAGGTGACTCAGGGATTAAGTTACCTATTCTTCTTAGAACCTCAATCAAGCGTCACATCCCTGTGTGCTGAGGCAGCACCATTAGTTCAGGACCAGAAATGCCAGCCTTCTATCACAACCCCTATGAATGTCCACATCATTTTCTCTTTATCCTTCTTCACATTCTTCTCACTTCCCTGGAACAGGCATCTTTTTCTCCCCTCAAATGCTTCACAGTTCCTTCACAAAATACCGGAGGTTGTTCTGTTCCTGTAGGTGGTTCAGAGCTCATGGATTACTCGAAGTCTACATCCCCAAGCATGACCTCTCAATCCCTGACGTCATCCTTCCTTAATTGTTTTGGTAGCATTTTTTAATTTTTTTTTTATTTTTTTTTAATTTTTTTTTCAACGTTTATTTATTTTTGGGACAGAGAGAGACAGAGCATGAACGGGGAAGGGGCAGAGAGAGAGGGAGACACAGAATCGGAAACAGGCTCCAGGCTCTGAGCCATCAGCCCAGAGCCTGACGCGGGGCTCGAACTCACGGACCGCGAGATCGTGACCTGGCTGAAGTCGGACGCTTAACCGACTGCGCCACCCAGGCGCCCCAGCATTTTTTTAAATATGAAATTGATTGTCAAACTGGTTTCCATACAACACCCAGTGCTCATCCCAACAGGTGCCCTCCTCAATACTCATCACCCACCCTCCCCTCCCTCCCACCCCCCATCAACCCTCAGATTGTTCTCAGTTTTTAAGAGTCTCTTATGGTTTGGCAGCATTTTGATCACAATGACAAATTGCTTTACCGTTGGGGAGCAAAATATGTTTGGCATAAAATTACCTGATACCTTTTTACTCTGCCATTAGGTCCTGAGGACCAGGAAGTCATACAAGAATGTGATTTCCATGACCCAAACACAATTGTGCTCAACTGTGTCTCTTTCTTGTGAGGACACTGGATGCTCACATGTATCTGATGCAGAGGAGTGCAGAGGGGCTGGGCAGCACCCAAGGAAACAAAAGGATCCTGTATTCACAAGAGCTCTAAAGGGCAGGTCTCGCTGCTCTGACACGTGGCTGCTATTGGATGATTTGTAGGGAACTGATGTCTACAACTTAGTGCTAGATGTCACCTGCATATATAGGAAAACAGTACTTTCGTGGTCAAAGAAGACACTCAGATGAACATCTTGCTAGTGCTTAGTCCCAGGGTTTTTCTAACTCATCTGGAGATATGAATGTAAGTGCACCTCAGTAAGGGCAAAAGACAGAGTCTGGGATCTTAGTCTGTCCATATCGCTTATTACATTCCACTGTGAAATTTCATCACCTGAAAATGGAGATCATGATTTGTGGAGGACTGTATGAGGCTCTAATTAAACATTGCATGTGATATTCCAGCTGTGTATAAATCCTTCCATGGGGAAAACTATACAAAAAAAAAAAAAAAAAAAAAGGACAAGTGGCACCTTGGTGGCTCAGTAAGTTGAACATCCAACTCTTGATTTAGGCTCAGGTCATGGTCTCATGCTCAGCATGGACCCTACTTCGGATTCTCTTTCTCCCTCTCTCTCTGCCCCTCCCTCGGTCTCTCTCTCTCTATCAAAATAAATAAATGTTTAAAAAAAAGACTTGAAAAAATAAAATAAATTTTAAAAATTAAAAAAAAGACATTATGAGATGACAAATGGATTTATTAAAAAATATATGTGAGGCACCTAGGGAGACATTCAAAGGGATCATGACAGGAAGAAAGCAGCATACAAGAACCATCAGTGCACCGAGAAAGAAAACATATTAGTGCACAGTTCCCATTTTTGCAAAAACTTAAGTGTCAGTTATGTGGGTTTGTTTCTCCAAAGTACTTGGAGGGACAGGATAAAGATCTTGACTACAGAGTTAGGCAGAAATCATGGCTGTACGAGGATGTGTAAAGCTGGCATGTGAGCCTTAAAGAGGAAGGAAGAAGATAATCAGGGAGAAGTGGTTGACTTTCATCAAGCTGATTCACAAGCTTGTAAACAGGCAGATGAGTAACAGAAATGTTTGTGATTGCATGCTGGTTTTCAGCAATGTTTGACAGTGACTTTGTTTCCCAAACAAAAATCAGTGTTGTGACCAGATGGTGGTTCTTGGCGAGGCAATCAGCAGCAGGAAGGCTGGCAGCAGGATCCAGAGCCTTGGGCTAGGCACCCAGGCAG
>NW_024420952.1:0-1357 GCF_014898765.1 Herpailurus yagouaroundi
CACTGGGACCCACAGCAGTTTTGTCCACAGCCGCTGGACCCACAGCCACTGGACCCACAACAGCTGGGCTGGCAGCAGGTGGTCCGGCAGCAGGTGGTGTGACAGCAAGTAGGGCAGCAGCAAGGCTGGCAGCAGCTCCACCCACAGCCGCTAGACCCACCGCAGTTGTGTCCACAGCCGCTGGACCCACAGCAGCAGGGCTGGCAGCAGGTGGTCCTACAGCAGGTGGTCCTGCAGCAGGTGGTGTGACAAGTTGGGCAGCAGCAAGGCTGGCAGCAGCTGGACCCACAGCCGCTGGACCCACAGCATGTGGGCTGGCAGCAGGTGGTCCGGCAGCAGGTGGTCCTGCAGCACGTAGGCTGGCAGCAAGAGGAGCAGCACGAGTGGGTCATGGTGTCAGGAGTGGAGGGTGGGCAGGTCTTGTCCAGAGGTGAGGTTGTCAGATTCTGGTGCCTCCTCCGGTTCTGGGGCTTTTATGCGCTGGACCCCCGAGGTTTAGACCAATGGGCAAAACTTTCCTTGTTGGTGTTTACATCGTTTTCCACAGTCACTGGGGAATCATAAATGAGGAAGTTGTTTCCTAAATGTTAGGAATCGTTACAAATAAGTGTTTAATGGTTTCCTATTTGAGAATAACTCGCAGAAACATTTTCAGGTGAAAGGGAGGTGGTCACAACAGCAGCATCATTCTCATTTCAATGACCATTGCATGATGTGATCTAGTTCCTGCTAGTTAGGGTTAGAGCAGTGGTCCCTCCCCAGCTTTTATCTTTAGGTTGTATGTGGATTGGGAGTATCCTTGAGGTGATGGGCATGATGCTCTTATGTTCACAGGGACAAATTTAGTAGCTGCATGAGCCCAGGTCTGTTTCCCCACAAAAACCTGATTCAAGACTCCCACAGGCAAATCTGTCTCCCATAGCACCCTACTCAACTTGTATCCCAGTTCAACCAAAGTCTCTTGGGTAGAGGATGTCTGGCATCATCTCTTCCATGTGGCAAGACAGAACCAAAGCAGGTGGGTAGATGCAGCAGCACTACACTGGGACTAAGCAAGCATCAGTAAGTGTGAGTCCTTTTTGACCAGTACTCCTAATTTACCTAGATTGAATGCTTTCACAGGATGTGGGACTTTCAGGTGTTATAAGTGGGGCAGTATGGGCAAACCAGGGTGAATTGGTGACTTAGTCCTTACCTTGTTAGCTAGCCTTGTCAGTGTCTTCACATAGCTGATTACACTTTTATGTACATTTGCTCTCTTTCCTTCCTTCCCTTCCCTTCCCTTCCCTTCCCTTCCCTTCCCTTCCCCATCCTCTCCTCTCCTCTCCTCTCCTCTCCTCTCCTCTCCTCTCCTCTC
>NW_024420953.1:0-1139 GCF_014898765.1 Herpailurus yagouaroundi
TGACAGCAAGTTGGGCAGCAGCAAGGCTGGCAGCAGCTCGACCCACAGCCGCTAGACCCACCGCAGTTGTGTCCACAGCTGCTGGACCCACAGCAGCTGGGCTGGCAGCAGGTGGTCCGGCAGCAGGTGGTCCTGCAGCACATAGGCTGGCAGCAAGAGGAGCAGCACGAGTGGGTCATGGTGTCAGGGGTGGAAGGTGGGCAGGTCCTGTCCAGAGGTGAGGTTGTCAGATTCTGGTGCCTCCTCCAGATCTGGGGCTTTTATGCGCTGGACCCCCGAAGTTTAGACCAATGGGCAGGACTTTCCTAGTTGGTGTTTACATTTTGTCCATAGTCACTGGGGGAATCATAAATGAGGAAGTTGTTTCCTAAATGTTAAGAATCATTACAAAATAAGTGTTTAATGTGTTTCCTACTTGAGAATAACTCATACAAACATTTTCAGATGAAAGGAAAGTGATCACATCAGCAGCATTGTTCTTGCTTCAGTGATCATCACATCATGTAATCTAGTTTCTGCTGGTCTGGGTAGGGTCAGAGCAGCTGTCCCTCCCCAGCTTTGGTCCTAGATTATATGTGGATTAGGAGTATCCGTGAGGTGAGGGGCATGATGCTGATATGCTCACTGGGACAAATTTAGTAGATGTGTGAGCCCAGGCCTGTTCCCCCCCCAAAAGCCTGATTCAAGACTCCCACAGGCATATCTATCTCCTGTAACACCCTACCCCACTTGTATGCCAGTTCAATCAAAGACAATTGGGTAGCAGATATCTGGCCTCATCTTCTCCATATGGCAAGGCATAACCAAAGCAAGTGGGAAGAGGCATCAGCAGTACACTGGGACTTAGCAAACATCAGTTAGTGTACCTCCTATTGACCAGTAGTCCTGATTTACCTAGGCTTGAGTGTTTTCTCAGAATAAGGGAATTTCAGTGGTATAACTAAGGAAGTATGGGCATACCAGGGTGATTTGGTGACTCTAGTCCTAACCTTGTTAACTAGCCTGCACAGTGCCTTCACTGATGTAACAGATCACCTCTTTATTTATGTCAGTTCTTTTTCTTTCTTCCTCCCTTTGTTCCTTCACTTGTTTGTTTGTTCCTTTCTTCCTTCCTTCTTCCTTCCTTCATTCCTCTCATA
>NW_024420954.1:0-1504 GCF_014898765.1 Herpailurus yagouaroundi
AGTCACTGGGGAATCATAAATGAGGAAGTTGTTTCCTAAATGTTAGGAATCGTTAGAAATATGTGTTTAAGGGTTTCCTATTTGAGAATAACTCACAGAAACATTTTCCAACGGGAGGAAGGTGGGCACATCGGCAGCATCGTTCTTGTTTCAGTGATCATGGCATCCATCGTGTGATCACAGTTCTGCTGGGGTGGCTGGGGTCACAGCAGTTTTCCCTCCCCAGTCTTTGCCCTTAGATTGTATGTAGATTGCGAGTATCTCTGAGGTGAGGGGCATGATGCTGATACGTCCACTGGGACAAATGTGGTAGATCCCAGAGCCCAGGTAGGTTTCCGGACAGAACTCGGATTCAAGACTCCCATAGGCATATCGGTCGCCTGTAGCACCCAACTCCACCTGCGTATCTCCGTTCAATCAAAGACCCTTGCGAAGCCGATGTCTGGTGTTTTCTCTCCCACATGGCCAGGCAGAAGCAAAGCAGGTGGGGGATTGACCAGTACCCCCGATTTACCTAGGATGGAATGCTTTCACAGGATGTGGGGCTTTCAGGGGCAGAAAGGAGGGGGGGCATTATGGGCAAAACCAGGTGAGTTGGGGACTCTAGTCCTAACCTTGTTAGGTAGCCTCGTCTGTGTCCTCAAGTAGCTCATTACATCTTTATTTATGGTTGCTGTTTCTTTTTTCTGTCAGGCTGTCTTTCTTTTTCTGCCTTTCTCCCTTCCTCCCTGCATGCCTGTCCATTCCTTCCTCCTACCGTCCCTTCTTTCCTTCCTTCCTTCTTTCCCTTCATTCTTCATTTTCTTTCTTTCTTCTCTTCCCTTTCTTCGTCTCCTCATCATTCCCCCCTTCCTTCTATGCTTCCTTTCTTCCTCCCCCCTTCTCCTTTTCTCCCTACTTCCTCTCATCCCCCCCCCCCCCATTCATATTCCACCATCTTCTTCTGTTTCTTCCAGTTACTTTGTCCATCCGCCCGGCAAATTAAGAACATAGTGCAATCAGTGGCGAAAACCATAGTCTGCCAAAGACGTCTGAAACCACCAAACCTATCTCTTGCGTATTAGTGTGTTTGGGACAACTTCTGCCTACCAGCTCTGCACCTCAATGCGTACGTGCTCTTTTCACGCACAGCTGAAAGTCAGGCTGCCTGAGCATGCCACACGGAGAAAATACACTCAACTCTTGCTTCTGGACAGTTGGTTTATAAAGACTCCAGGTCCCTCGTGGCTGAAATAAGCAGATCTCAACGTCTGTGTGTGTTTGTGTGTGCGTGTGCACGTGTTTGCGTGCTGTATTGTTTCAGAGATACCTTTCAGGTTAAAGCTTTTATTGGAACCTATGATGCTGTCCTCAAAGTGTTTCTCCCCTGCGAAACTTCCCTACACCCTGACCAGTGTGATACGATCTCCCCAACGAATCCACATTGCTGGACTCTTTACTTAAGAGGAGCTTCTGCAAAACCAAACTCTGACATTCCTTTACCCCACTCAGTCTCAATTTCCTC
>NW_024420955.1:0-9324 GCF_014898765.1 Herpailurus yagouaroundi
CTCCTCTCCTCTCCTCTCCTCTCCTCTCCTCTCCTCTCCTCTCCTCTGTTCTGAAGTTTCTTTCCTTTTCTTTTTCCTTTTCTTTTTTCTTTTCTTTTCTGTCTCCTTCCTTCATTTCTTCCTCTCTCCTTGCCTCCTTACTCCTCCTCCTCCCCTTCCCCTTCATCCTCCTCCATCTTATCTTTGTTTCATCCAGAAAATGTATCAGCTTATTAATCAAATTAAGAAAATGTTGGAAAGAGTGATGAAAACCATAGATTGTCCAAGATGTATTGAATACACCAGCCATATATCTCAGAAATTTGTGTGTTTGGGACAATTTCTACCCACCAGATCTGCATCTCTGTGCCTATGGGCTCTTTTCACGGACAGCACAATGTCATGCTACCTGTGTGTGCCACACTAAGAAAATACTCAACTCTTGCTTCTGGAGATTTGGTTTATAAAGACTCCAGCTCTGGGGGCGCCTGGGTGGCTCAGTCAGTTAAGTGTCTGACTTCAGTTCAGGTCATGATTTCATGGCTCGTGGGTTCGAGTCCCACATCGGGTTCTGTTCTGACATCTCAGAGCCTGGAGCCTGCTTCAGATTCTGTGTCTTCCTCTCTCTCTCTACTCCTCCCCCACTTGCACCATGTCTCTCTCTCTCAAAAAATAAACATTAAAAAAAAAAGGAACCAGCAGTAGGCAAGTTTGCCCTTGACAGTCTCTCCAGAGGATCCTGGATGCCTAAGCTCCAACGTTGGCCTGTGTCCCAGACATGACCCTTTGTAGCTCATCAGAGGTCCTTCCACTGCTCCCAGGAGGTGACCCGGAGCATAGTCTCATATTCCTCTCAGAACTCGAATCAAGCCCCACATCTCTGAATGCTGAGGGAGCACCATTATTTCAGGACCAGAAGCACCAGCCTTCTGTCCATCATGACTCCTATGAATGTCCACATTTTTTTCTCTTTCTTCTTTCTCACATTCTTCTCACTTCCCTGGAACAGGCATCTTTTTCCCATCAAATGCTTCATGGTTCCTTCACAAAAAAAATGGAAGGTGTTCTGTTCCTTAGATGGTCCAAAGCTCATGGATTTCTCAAAGTCATACATGCCCATTGCATGGTCTCTCAGTCTCTGACATTGTTTTTCCTTAATTGTCTTGGTAACATTTTGATCATGATAACAAATTGCCTTACAGTTGGGAAGCATAATATGTTTGGCAGAAAACTAACTAATACCTTTTTACTCTGCCATTAGGTCCTGAGGACTAGGAAGCCATACAAGAATGTGATTTCTTGCATGTGATTTTTGCTTCACATGCAAAAACAAGTGTGTTCAGATGTGTCTCTTTCCCATGAGGACACCACCTGCTCACCTATATCTGATGCAGAGGTGTGCTGAGGGCCTGGGCAGCGCCCAAGGCAACAAAGCAATCTTGTGTTCACAAGAGCTCTACAGGGCAGGTCCCACTGCCCTCATATGTGGCTTCTGATGTCTGAATTGTAGAACACTGATGTCTACAACTTTGACCCAGAGTCACCTGCATATACAGGAAAACAATACTTATGTGGTCAAAGAAGACACTCAAATGAACATCTTGCTGGTGCTCAGACCCAGGGTGTTTTCTTTTTTAATGTTTTTAATTTTTTTTTAATTTACACCCAAATTAGTTAGCATATAGTGCAACAATGATTTCAGGAGTAGATTCCTTAATGCTCCTTATCCATTTAGCCCATCCCATCTCCCACAACCCCTCCAGTAACCCTCTGTTTGTTCTTCATATTTAAGAGTCTCTTAAATTTTGTCCCTCCCTGTTTTTGTATTATTGTTGTTTCCCTTCCCTTATGTTCATCTGTTTTGTCTCTTAAAGTCCTCATATGAGTGAAGTCATATGATTTTTGTCTTTCTCTGACTAATTTCACTTAGCATAATACCCTCCAGTTCCATCCACGTAGTTACAAATGGCAAGATTTCATTCTTTTTGATTGGCAAGTAATACTCCATTGTATATGTATACCACATCTTCTTTATCCAGTCATCCATCGATGGACATTTGGGCTCTTTCCATACTTTGGCTATTGTTGATAGTGCTGCTATAAATATTGGGATGCATATGTCCCTTCAAAACAGCACACCTGTATCCCTGGGATAAATGCCTAGTAGGGCAATTGCTGGGTCATAGGGTAGTTCTATTTTTAAGTTATTGAGGAATCTCTATACTGTTTTCCAGAGTGGCTGCACCAGCTTGCATTCCCACCAGCAGTGCAAAAGGGTACCTCTTTCTCCGCATCCTCACCAACATCTGTTTTTGCCTGAGTTGTTAATGTTAGCCTTTCTGACAGGTGTAAGGTGGTATCTCATGGTGGTTTTGATTTGTATTTCCCTGATGGTGAGTGATGTTGAGCATTTTTTCATGTGTCGGTTGGCCATCTGAATGTCTTCTTTGGGGAAGTGTCTATTCATGTCTTTTGCCCATTTCTTCACTGGATTATTTGTTTTGGGGGTGTTGAGTTTGATAAGTTCTTTATAGATTTTGGATACTAACCCTTTATCTGATATGTCATTTGCAAATATCTTCTCCCATTCCATGGGTTGCCTTTTAGTTTTGCTGATTGTTTCCTTTGCTGTGCAGAAGCTTATTTTGATGATGTCCCAATAGTTCATTTTTGCTTTTGTTTCCCTTGCTTCCAGAGACGTGTTGAGTAAGAAGTTGCTGTGGGCAAGATCAAAGAGGTTTTTGCCTGTTTTATCCTCAAGGATTTTGATGGCTTCCTATCTTACATTTAGGTCTTTCATCCATTTTGAGATAATTTTTGTGTACGATGTAAGAAAGTGGTCCAGGTTCATTTTTTCTGCATGTTGCTATCCAGTTTTCCCAGCACCACTTGCTGAAGAGACTGTCTTTATTCCTGGATATTCTTTCCTGCTTTGTCAAAGATTAGTTGGCTATACGTTTATGGCTCCATTTCTGGATTCTCCATTCTGTTCTATTGATCTGAATGTCTGTTCTTGTGCCAGTACCATACTGTTTTGATGATTACAGCTTTGTAGTATAGCTTGAAGTCTGGGATTGTGATGCCCCCTGCTTTGGTTTTCTTTTTCAAGATTGCTTTGGCTTTTCAGGGTCTTTTCTGGTTCCATACAAATTTGAGGATTACTTGTTCTAGCTCTGTGAAGAATGCTGGTGTTATTTTGATAGGGATTACATTGAATATGTAGATTGCTTTGGGTAGTATTGACATTTTAACAATATTTGTTCTTCCTATCCAGGAGCATGGAATCTTTTTCCATTTTTTTGTGTCTTCTTCAATTTCTTTCATAACCTTTATATAGTTTCCATTGTATAGATTTTTCACCTCTTCGTTTAGATTTATTCCTAGGTATTTTATGGTTTTGGGGGCAATTTTAAATGGGATCGATTCCTTGATTTCTCTTTCTGTTGCTTCATTGTTGGTGTATAGGAATGCAACCAATTTCTGTGCATTGATTTTATATCCTGCAACTTTGCTGAATTCATGAATCAGTTCTAGCAGTTTTTTTGGTGGAATCTTTTGGGTTTTCCATATAGAGTATCATGTCATCTGCAAAGAGTGAAAGTTTGGCTCCCTCCTAGCCTTTTATTCCTTTTATGCCTTTTATGCCTTTTATTCCTTTGTGTTGTCTGATTGCTGAGACTAAGACTTCCAATACTATGTTGAATAACAGTGGTGAGAGTGAACATCCCTGTCGTGTTCCTGACCTTAGGGGGAAAGCTCTCAGATTTTCCCCATTGAGGATGATATTAGTGTTGGGTTGTTCATATATGGCTTTTATGATCTCAAGGTATGATCCTTCTATCCCTACTTTCTTGAGGGTTTTTATCAAGAAAGGATGCTGTATTTTGTCAAATGCTTTCTCTGCATCTATTGAGAGGATCATATGGTTCTTGAACTTTCTTTTATGATGAACTTTGATATGATGAATCACATTAATTGTTTTACAGATATTGAACCAGCCCTGCATCCCAGGTATAAATCCCACTTGGTCGTGGTGAATAATTTTTTTAAGTATTGTTGGATCTAGTTGGCTAATATCTTGTTGAGGATTTTTGCATCCATGTTCATTAGGTAAATTGGTCTATAGTTCTCCTTTTTTGTTGGGTTGGTTTTGGAATCAAGGTAATGCTGGTTTCATAGAAAGGGTATGAAAGTTTTCCTTTCATTTCTATTTTTTGGAACAGCTTCAAGAGAATAAGTGTTAACTCTTCCTTAAATGTTTGGTAGAATTCCCCTGGAAAGCCATCTGGTTCTGGACTCTTGTTTTTTGGGAGATTTTGATTATTAATTCATTTTCTTTACTGGTTATGGGTCTGTTCAAATTTTGTTTCTTCCTGTTTCAGTTTTGGTAGTGTATATGTTTCTAGTAATTTGTCCATTTCTTCCAGATTGCCCATTTTATTGGCATATAATTGCGCATAGTATTCTCTTATTAATGTTTTTATTTCTGCTTTGTTGGTTGTGATCTCTCCTCTTTAATTCATGATTTTATTTATTTGGGTCCTTTCCTTTTTCTTTTTGATCAAACTGGCTAGTGGTTTATCAATTTTGTTAATTCTTTCAAAGAACCAGCTTCTGGTTTCATTGATCTCTTCTACTGCTTTTTGATTGCTATAGCATTAATTTGTGCTCTAATCTTTATTATTTCCTGTCTTCTTCTGGTTTTGGGTTTTATTTGCTGTTCTTTTTCAGCACTTTAAAGTGTAAGGTTAGGTTGTGTATCTGAGACCTTTCTTCCTTCTTTAGGAAGGCCTGGATTGCTATATACTTTCCTCTTATGACCATCTTTGCTGCATCCCAGAGGTTTTGGGTTGTGGTGTTATCATTTTCATTGGATTCCATATACTTTTTAATTTCCTCTTTAACTTCTTGGTTAGCCCATTCATTCTTTAGTAGGATGTTCTTTAGTCTCCAAGTATTTGTTACCTTTCCAAATCTTTTCTTGTGGTTGATTTCGAGTTTCATAGTGTTGTGGTCTGAAAATATGCACGGTATGATCTCGATCTTTTTGTGCTTGCTGAGGGATGATTTATGTCCCAGTATGTGGTCTATTCTGGAGAACATTCCATGTGCACTGGAGAAGAATGTATATTCCACTGCTTTAGGATGAAATGTTCTGAATATATCTGTTAAGTCCATCTGGTCCAGTGTGTCATTCAAAGCCATTGTTTCCTTGTTGATTTTCTGATTAGATGATGTGTCCATTGTTGTGAGTGGGGTTTTGAAGTCTCCTACTATTATGGTATTACTGTCAATGAGTTTCCTTATGTTTGTGATTAATTGATTTATATATTTGGGTGCTTTCACATTTGGCGCATAAGTGTTTACAATTGTTAGGTCTTCTTGGTGGATAGACCCCTTGATTATCATATAATGCCCTTCTGCATCTCTTGATACAGTCTTTATTTTAAAGTCTAGATTGTCTGATATAAGTATGGCTACTCTGGCTTTCTTTTGTGTGATAGATGGTTCTCCATCCTCTTACTTTCAATCTAAAGGTGTCTTTATGTCTAAAGTGGGTCTCTTGTAAACAGCATATAGGCAGGTCTTGTTTTCTTATCCGTTCTGTTACCCTATGTCTTTTGATTGGAGCATTGAGTCCATTGACTTTTAGAGTGAGTACTCAAAGATGTTAATTCATTGCCATTATGTTGCTTGTAGAGTTGGGGTTTCTGGTGGTGGTCTCTGGTCCTTTCTAACCTTTGTTGCCTTTGGTATTTATTTGTTTGTTTGTTTGTTTGTTTATTCATCTTTTGTCCCCTAAGAGAGTTCCCCTTAAAATTTCTTGCAGGGCTGGTTTAGTGGTCACAAACTCCTTTAATTTTTGTTTGTCTGGGAAACTTTTTATCTCTCCTTCTATTTTGAATGATAGCCTTGCTGGATAAAGAATTCTTGGCTGCATATTTTTCTGATTCAGCACATTGAATATATCCTGCCACTCCTTTCTGGCTTGCCAAGTTTCTGTGGACAGGTCTGCTGCAAACCTGATCTGTCTTCCCTTGTAGGTTTAGGACTTTTTTTACCTTGCTGCTTTCATGATTCTCTCCTTGCCTGAGTATTTTGTGAATTTGACTATGATATGCCTTGTTGATGGTCGGTTTTTATTTAATCTAATGGGAGTCCTCTGTGCTTCCTGGATTTTGATGTCTGTGTCTTTCTCCAGGTTAGGAAAGTTTTCTGCTATGATTTGCTCACATAACCCTACTACCCCTATTTCTTTCTCTTCCTCTTCTGGGATCCCTGTGATTATGATGTTGTTCCTTTTTAATGAGTCACTGATTTCTCTAATTCTTAAATCGTTCTCTTTTGCCTTAATCTCCCTCTTTTTTTTCTGCTTCATTATTCTTTGTAAGTTTGTTCTCTATATCGCTGATTCTCTGCTCTGCCTCATCCATCCTTGCCGCTGCAGCATCCATTCGAGATTGCAGCTCAGTTGTAGCATTTTTTACTTCATCCTGACTAGCTTTTACTTCTTTTATCTCTGCAGAAAGGGATTCTAATCTATTTTCGACTCCAGCTAGTATTCTTATTATCATGATTCTAAATTCTGGTTCAGACATCTTGCTTGTATCTGTGTTGGTTAAGTCCCTGGCTGACGTTTTTTCCGGCTGTTTCTTTTGGGGTGAATTCCTTCATTTCATCATTTTGAAGGGAGAAAAACAACTAATGAGGTAGAAAAAATGAAAATGAAAATGAAAAAAATATTAAAATTAAACACACAGAAACACAAATCAAATAAATGATGGTAGATCCTAGATGTGTTTTGATCTGGGTGTTGCAAGTGGCTTGATAAATTAAAGAAAAAAAAGGAGAAAAAAGAAAAATATAAATTGTTTGAAAATTTGAAAAAATGAATACACTGAGGTAGACTAAAATGAAGTTATAGAAATAAAATATATTTTGAAAAACTTTACACAAAAGTAAAAACTATAGTAGAAAAAATTAAAGAAAAATATGTTTAATAAAAATTGAAAATAAAAATGAATTTTTTCCCTTTCTGTATTTAAGAAAAATAAAAGAAATGAAAAAGAGAAAAAAAAAAGAAAGAAAGAAAGTTGAATAGGTGGACCAGCTAACAGACTGAAATATGACTGAAATTACTTCATTTTTCCCTAGAAGTCAAATTATGAAGTACTTCATAGTCCATGAACTTAGCAGGCAGTGAGACTTGTGTTCTTGGAGAGCGAGGTTGGCCCAGTTGGGCGGGGCTTAGTGTAATGGCTCCGTTCTCCACTAGATGGCGCTGCTAGCCTACTGGGGTGGATTGTGGTGCTTGTAGGTACGTATGTGCATGGGCGGGAGCAGTGAAAATGGTGTTACCCAGTACCCAGTCTCGAGTATGGGAACTCTGTTCTCCCCAATCAGCAATCGCTCACCTGTCCTTCGTCTTTGGCTTCTGTCCACTCTCTGCTTCCACACTGTCTATGACTGAGCCCCAGGCAGCACCTCCCTCCTGAGTTTTGTCTCAGATGCGGCTGCCTTCCCTGGCCCCCCACTTCTAAGGGACTGTGGCTTTGACCCTCTGCGGAGGATCTCACCGAGCAATGGCTGGGTGCCAGCTGCACCCAGGGACGCTTGCAGGACTGTGCTGCTGCCAATGCCCAGAGACTGGGGCCAGGTGCCAGCCCACCCCAGAAAAAGTTCATGAGACAGTGTAGCAGCACCACCTCAGGGATTATGGCAAATCACAACACACATCTGGCACCAGGCTTCACCCCCAATGACATCGTTCCAGCACCAGCGAATGTGGCCATTCTCTGGGGTCTGCTGGGCCCAGGTGGCCTCACAGCCTCTACCAAATGTCCTTCCAGCAGTGGAACCGCTTCTCCCCATGTGGCTCAAGAACGTCCCAGACTCCACTCTGCTCCTGAGGATTCACCCTTCCCACCAGAGCACCTCCAGGTATTGAGCTGCGGAGTTTCAGACTCTGCACTCCCCTGTTTACAGTCTTAATGGAATTTAAACCCTCTTCTTTCTCCTTTCTCCCTGTTTAGTTCAGTCCTTGCAGCTGTTTCCACTTTTCTGCTTTCTCTCCAGCTGTTTTTGGGGAGGGGTTCTTTTCCCGTATCCACACACCCCCTGCTGTCTCCATCCTCTCTCCACATGCAAAAGCCGCTCCCTGCCCTCCAAGGCTTCTCTCTCCCCAGGTTCACCTCTCCACACCGTGTACCTGCTGAGTTCTGTGGTTCAGGTTGTGCATATTGTTGTGTTAATCCTCAGATCAGTTTTCTAGGTGTGCAGGATGGTTTAGTGTTGGTCTGGCTGTATTTCATGGATGTGAGGCACACAAAAAACTTCCATGCTGTTCCGCCATCTTGGCTTCTCCACCCAGGGCATTTTCTAACACGACTGGAGATATGAATGTAAGTGCACTTCAGAAAGGGAAGGAGATGTAGTCTTGGATCTGAGTCTGTCCATGTCAGCTACGACATTCTGCTGTGAACTTTCCTTATCCAAAAGTGGAGATAATAATTTGTGGAAGACTATATGAGGCTCCAAATGGACATTACATTTGATAGGCAACTTGTGTATAAATTCTCACATTGGGAGCACTAGACAAAAAAAAAAAAAAAAAAGAGAGAGACAAAATGAGATTCAGAATACAACAGATTTATTAAGAAATATAAGTAAGACTCTCTGCATCTAGGGAGATATTCAAAGTGATCATGACAGGTAGAAAGCATCATAGGAGGACTGAAATATAAAAATGATATGAAGTCTTTCATTATTTGGTGACACCCATGTATGAGTCGTAAGGATTTGTTTCTTTATCTAGATACTTAGAGGGACAGGATGAAGACATAAGTCAAAGACCTGGAGTCAAAGCAGAGATCATGGCTCCATAGCAGGATACATGAAGCAGGATACAGGGCATGTGATTCACGGGACATAAGGAAGAATATAATTTTTAAAAAATGGTCCATACTTCATCAGTCTGATTCACAAGCTCTTAAATAGGCAGATGAATAACAAAGAAGGCTTGCAGCAGCTGGACACAGCAAGGGCAGCAGCATGTGGTCCTACAGCAAGTGGACTGACAGCATATTGGGCAGTAGTCAGGCTAGCAGCAGCTGGATCCAGAGCCCTGGGCTAGGCACCCAGGCAGGCAGCAGCAGGTGGGGTGGTAGCAGGTTCTCGTGCAGTACACGGGGGTTCAGCAACCTGGCTGGCAGCAGCGGGACCCACATCAGTTTTGTCCACAGCTGCTGGACCCACAGCCGCTGGACCCACAACAGCTGGGCTGGCAGCAGGTGGTCCAGCAGCAGGTGGTATGACAGCAAGTTGGGCAGCAGCAAGGCTGGCAGC
>NW_024420956.1:0-1356 GCF_014898765.1 Herpailurus yagouaroundi
CACTGGGACCCACAGCAGTTTTGTCCACAGCCGCTGGACCCACAGCCACTGGACCCACAACAGCTGGGCTGGCAGCAGGTGGTCCGGCAGCAGGTGGTTTGACAGCAAGTAGGGCAGCAGCAAGGCTGGCAGCAGCTCGACCCACAGCCGCTAGACCCACCGCAGTTGTGTCCACAGCCGCTGGACCCACAGCAGCAGGGCTGGCAGCAGGTGGTCCTACAGCAGGTGGTCCTGCAGCAGGTGGTGTGACAAGTTGGGCAGCAGCAAGGCTGGCAGCAGCTGGACCCACAGCCGCTGGACCCACAGCATGTGGGCTGGCAGCAGGTGGTCCGGCAGCAGGTGGTCCTGCAGCACGTAGGCTGGCAGCAAGAGGAGCAGCACGAGTGGGTCATGGTATCAGGAGTGGAGGGTGGGCAGGTCTTGTCCAGAGGTGAGGTTGTCAGATTCTGGTGCCTCCTCCGGTTCTGGGGCTTTTATGCGCTGGACCCCCGAGGTTTAGACCAATGGGCAAAACTTTCCTTGTTGGTGTTTACATCGTTTTCCACAGTCACTGGGGAATCATAAATGAGGAAGTTGTTTCCTAAAGTTAGGAATCGTTACAAATAAGTGTTTAATGGTTTCCTATTTGAAAATAACTCGCAGAAACATTTTCAGGTGAAAGGGAGGTGGTCACAACAGCAGCATCATTCTCATTTCAATGACCATTGCATGATGTGATCTAGTTCCTGCTAGTTAGGGTTAGAGCAGTGGTCCCTCCCCAGCTTTTATCTTTAGGTTGTATGTGGATTGGGAGTATCCTTGAGGTGATGGGCATGATGCTCTTATGTTCACAGGGACAAATTTAGTAGCTGCATGAGCCCAGGTCTGTTTCCCCACAAAAACCTGATTCAAGACTCCCACAGGCAAATCTGTCTCCCATAGCACCCTACTCAACTTGTATCCCAGTTCAACCAAAGTCTCTTGGGTAGAGGATGTCTGGCATCATCTCTTCCATGTGGCAAGACAGAACCAAAGCAGGTGGGTAGATGCAGCAGCACTACACTGGGACTAAGCAAGCATCAGTAAGTGTGAGTCCTTTTTGACCAGTACTCCTAATTTACCTAGATTGAATGCTTTCACAGGATGTGGGACTTTCAGGTGTTATAAGTGGGGCAGTATGGGGAAACCAGGGTGAATTGGTGACTTAGTCCTTACCTTGTTAGCTAGCCTTGTCAGTGTCTTCACATAGCTGATTACACTTTTATGTACATTTGCTCTCTTTCCTTCCTTCCCTTCCCTTCCCTTCCCTTCCCTTCCCTTCCCTTCCCCATCCTCTCCTCTCCTCTCCTCTCCTCTCCTCTCCTCTCCTCTCCTCTC
>NW_024420957.1:0-9319 GCF_014898765.1 Herpailurus yagouaroundi
CTCCTCTCCTCTCCTCTCCTCTCCTCTCCTCTCCTCTCCTCTCCTCTGTTCTGAAGTTTCTTTCCTTTTCTTTTTCCTTTTCTTTTTTCTTTTCTTTTCTGTCTCCTTCCTTCATTTCTTCCTCTCTCCTTGCCTCCTTACTCCTCCTCCTCCCCTTCCCCTTCATCCTCCTCCATCTTATCTTTGTTTCATCCAGAAAATGTATCAGCTTATTAATCAAATTAAGAAAATGTTGGAAAGAGTGATGAAAACCATAGATTGTCCAAGATGTATTGAATACACCAGCCATATATCTCAGAAATTTGTGTGTTTGGGACAATTTCTACCCACCAGATCTGCATCTCTGTGCCTATGGGCTCTTTTCACGGACAGCACAATGTCATGCTACCTGTGTGTGCCACACTAAGAAAATACTCAACTCTTGCTTCTGGAGATTTGGTTTATAAAGACTCCAGCTCTGGGGGCGCCTGGGTGGCTCAGTCAGTTAAGTGTCTGACTTCAGTTCAGGTCATGATTTCATGGCTCGTGGGTTCGAGTCCCACATCGGGTTCTGTTCTGACATCTCAGAGCCTGGAGCCTGCTTCAGATTCTGTGTCTTCCTCTCTCTCTCTACTCCTCCCCCACTTGCACCCTGTCTCTCTCTCTCAAAAAATAAACATTAAAAAAAAAAGAACCAGCAGTAGGCAAGTTTGCCCTTGACAGTCTCTCCAGAGGATCCTGGATGCCTAAGCTCCAACGTTGGCCTGTGTCCCAGACATGACCCTTTGTAGCTCATCAGAGGTCCTTCCACTGCTCCCAGGAGGTGACCCGGAGCATAGTCTCATATTCCTCTCAGAACTCGAATCAAGCCCCACATCTCTGAATGCTGAGGGAGCACCATTATTTCAGGACCAGAAGCACCAGCCTTCTGTCCATCATGACTCCTATGAATGTCCACATTTTTTTCTCTTTCTTCTTTCTCACATTCTTCTCACTTCCCTGGAACAGGCATCTTTTTCCCATCAAATGCTTCATGGTTCCTTCACATAAAAAATGGAAGGTGTTCTGTTCCTTAGATGGTCCAAAGCTCATGGATTTCTCAAAGTCATACATGCCCATTGCATGGTCTCTCAGTCTCTGACATTGTTTTTCCTTAATTGTCTTGGTAACATTTTGATCATGATAACAAATTGCCTTACAGTTGGGAAGCATAATATGTTTGGCAGAAAACTAACTAATACCTTTTTACTCTGCCATTAGGTCCTGAGGACTAGGAAGCCATACAAGAATGTGATTTCTTGCATGTGATTTTTGCTTCACATGCAAAAACAAGTGTGTTCAGATGTGTCTCTTTCCCATGAGGACACCACCTGCTCACCTATATCTGATGCAGAGGTGTGCTGAGGGCCTGGGCAGCGCCCAAGGCAACAAAGCAATCTTGTGTTCACAAGAGCTCTACAGGGCAGGTCCCACTGCCCTCATATGTGGCTTCTGATGTCTGAATTGTAGAACACTGATGTCTACAACTTTGACCCAGAGTCACCTGCATATACAGGAAAACAATACTTATGTGGTCAAAGAAGACACTCAAATGAACATCTTGCTGGTGCTCAGACCCAGGGTGTTTTCTTTTTTAATGTTTTTAATTTTTTTTTAATTTACACCCAAATTAGTTAGCATATAGTGCAACAATGATTTCAGGAGTAGATTCCTTAATGCTCCTTATCCATTTAGCCCATCCCATCTCCCACAACCCCTCCAGTAACCCTCTGTTTGTTCTTCATATTTAAGAGTCTCTTAAATTTTGTCCCTCCCTGTTTTTGTATTATTGTTGTTTCCCTTCCCTTATGTTCATCTGTTTTGTCTCTTAAAGTCCTCATATGAGTGAAGTCATATGATTTTTGTCTTTCTCTGACTAATTTCACTTAGCATAATACCCTCCAGTTCCATCCACGTAGTTACAAATGGCAAGATTTCATTCTTTTTGATTGGCAAGTAATACTCCATTGTATATGTATACCACATCTTCTTTATCCAGTCATCCATCGATGGACATTTGGGCTCTTTCCATACTTTGGCTATTGTTGATAGTGCTGCTATAAATATTGGGATGCATATGTCCCTTCAAAACAGCACACCTACATCCCTGGGATAAATGCCTAGTAGGGCAATTGCTGGGTCATAGGGTAGTTCTATTTTTAAGTTATTGAGGAATCTCTATACTGTTTTCCAGAGTGGCTGCACCAGCTTGCATTCCCACCAGCAGTGCAAAAGGGTACCTCTTTCTCCGCATCCTCGCCAACATCTGTTTTTGCCTGAGTTGTTAATGTTAGCCTTTCTGACAGGTGTAAGGTGGTATCTCATGGTGGTTTTGATTTGTATTTCCCTGATGGTGAGTGATGTTGAGCATTTTTTCATGTGTCGGTTGGCCATCTGAATGTCTTCTTTGGGGAAGTGTCTATTCATGTCTTTTGCCCATTTCTTCACTGGATTATTTGTTTTGGGGGTGTTGAGTTTGATAAGTTCTTTATAGATTTTGGATACTAACCCTTTATCTGATATGTCATTTGCAAATATCTTCTCCCATTCCATGGGTTGCCTTTTAGTTTTGCTGATTGTTTCCTTTGCTGTGCAGAAGCTTATTTTGATGAGGTCCCAATAGTTCATTTTTGCTTTTGTTTCCCTTGCTTCCAGAGACGTGTTGAGTAAGAAGTTGCTGTGGGCAAGATCAAAGAGGTTTTTGCCTGTTTTATCCTCAAGGATTTTGATGGCTTCCTATCTTACATTTAGGTCTTTCATCCATTTTGAGATAATTTTTGTGTACGATGTAAGAAAGTGGTCCAGGTTCATTTTTTCTGCATGTTGCTATCCAGTTTTCCCAGCACCACTTGCTGAAGAGACTGTCTTTATTCCTGGATATTCTTTCCTGCTTTGTCAAAGATTAGTTGGCTATACCTTTATGGCTCCATTTCTGGATTCTCCATTCTGTTCTATTGATCTGAATGTCTGTTCTTGTGCCAGTACCATACTGTTTTGATGATTACAGCTTTGTAGTATAGCTTGAAGTCTGGGATTGTGATGCCCCCTGCTTTGGTTTTCTTTTTCAAGATTGCTTTGGCTTTTCAGGGTCTTTTCTGGTTCCATACAAATTTGAGGATTACTTGTTCTAGCTCTGTGAAGAATGCTGGTGTTATTTTGATAGGGATTACATTGAATATGTAGATTGCTTTGGGTAGTATTGACATTTTAACAATATTTGTTCTTCCTATCCAGGAGCATGGAATCTTTTTCCATTTTTTTGTGTCTTCTTCAATTTCTTTCATAACCTTTATATAGTTTCCATTGTATAGATTTTTCACCTCTTCGTTTAGATTTATTCCTAGGTATTTTATGGTTTTGGGGGCAATTTTAAATGGGATCGATTCCTTGATTTCTCTTTCTGTTGCTTCATTGTTGGTGTATAGGAATGCAACCAATTTCTGTGCATTGATTTTATATCCTGCAACTTTGCTGAATTCATGAATCAGTTCTAGCAGTTTTTTTGGTGGAATCTTTTGGGTTTTCCATATAGAGTATCATGTCATCTGCAAAGAGTGAAAGTTTGGCTCCCTCCTGGCCTTTTATTCCTTTTATGCCTTTTATGCCTTTTATTCCTTTGTGTTGTCTGATTGCTGAGACTAAGACTTCCAATACTATGTTGAATAACAGTGGTGAGAGTGAACATCCCTGTCGTGTTCCTGACCTTAGGGGGAAAGCTCTCAGATTTTCCCCATTGAGGATGATATTAGTGTTGGGTTGTTCATATATGGCTTTTATGATCTCAAGGTATGATCCTTCTATCCCTACTTTCTTGAGGGTTTTTATCAAGAAAGGATGCTGTATTTTGTCAAATGCTTTCTCTGCATCTATTGAGAGGATCATATGGTTCTTGAACTTTCTTTTATGATGAACTTTGATATGATGAATCACATTAATTGTTTTACAGATATTGAACCAGCCCTGCATCCCAGGTATAAATCCCACTTGGTCGTGGTGAATA
This sequence comes from Herpailurus yagouaroundi, assembly GCF_014898765.1. Taxonomy (NCBI): domain Eukaryota; kingdom Metazoa; phylum Chordata; class Mammalia; order Carnivora; family Felidae; genus Herpailurus; species Herpailurus yagouaroundi. The sequence goes on from NW_024420957.1 coordinate 4,019, forward strand.
ATTTTTTTAAGTATTGTTGGATCTAGTTGGCTAATATCTTGTTGAGGATTTTTGCATCCATGTTCATTAGGTAAATTGGTCTATAGTTCTCCTTTTTTGTTGGGTTGGTTTTGGAATCAAGGTAATGCTGGTTTCATAGAAAGGGTATGAAAGTTTTCCTTTCATTTCTATTTTTTGGAACAGCTTCAAGAGAATAAGTGTTAACTCTTCCTTAAATGTTTGGTAGAATTCCCCTGGAAAGCCATCTGGCTCTGGACTCTTGTTTTTTGGGAGATTTTGATTATTAATTCATTTTCTTTACTGGTTATGGGTCTGTTCAAATTTTGTTTCTTCCTGTTTCAGTTTTGGTAGTGTATATGTTTCTAGTAATTTGTCCATTTCTTCCAGATTGCCCATTTTATTGGCATATAATTGCTCATAGTATTCTCTTATTAATGTTTTTATTTCTGCTTTGTTGGTTGTGATCTCTCCTCTTTAATTCATGATTTTATTTATTTGGGTCCTTTCCTTTTTCTTTTTGATCAAACTGGCTAGTGGTTTATCAATTTTGTTAATTCTTTCAAAGAACCAGCTTCTGGTTTCATTGATCTCTTCTACTGCTTTTTGATTGCTATAGCATTAATTTGTGCTCTAATCTTTATTATTTCCTGTCTTCTTCTGGTTTTGGGTTTTATTTGCTGTTCTTTTTCAGCACTTTAAAGTGTAAGGTTAGGTTGTGTATCTGAGACCTTTCTTCCTTCTTTAGGAAGGCCTGGATTGCTATATACTTTCCTCTTATGACCATCTTTGCTGCATCCCAGAGGTTTTGGGTTGTGGTGTTATCATTTTCATTGGATTCCATATACTTTTTAATTTCCTCTTTAACTTCTTGGTTAGCCCATTCATTCTTTAGTAGGATGTTCTTTAGTCTCCAAGTATTTGTTACCTTTCCAAATCTTTTCTTGTGGTTGATTTCGAGTTTCATAGTGTTGTGGTCTGAAAATATGCACGGTATGATCTCGATCTTTTTGTGCTTGCTGAGGGATGATTTATGTCCCAGTATGTGGTCTATTCTGGAGAACATTCCATGTGCACTGGAGAAGAATGTATATTCCACTGCTTTAGGATGAAATGTTCTGAATATATCTGTTAAGTCCATCTGGTCCAGTGTGTCATTCAAAGCCATTGTTTCCTTGTTGATTTTCTGATTAGATGATGTGTCCATTGTTGTGAGTGGGGTTTTGAAGTCTCCTACTATTATGGTATTACTGTCAATGAGTTTCCTTATGTTTGTGATTAATTGATTTATATATTTGGGTGCTTTCACATTTGGCGCATAAGTGTTTACAATTGTTAGGTCTTCTTGGTGGATAGACCCCTTGATTATCATATAATGCCCTTCTGCATCTCTTGATACAGTCTTTATTTTAAAGTCTAGATTGTCTGATATAAGTATGGCTACTCTGGCTTTCTTTTGTGTGATAGATGGTTCTCCATCCCCTTACTTTCAATCTAAAGGTGTCTTTAGGTCTAAAGTGGGTCTCTTGTAAACAGCATATAGGCAGGTCTTGTTTTCTTATCCGTTCTGTTACCCTATGTCTTTTGATTGGAGCATTGAGTCCATTGACTTTTAGAGTGAGTACTCAAAGATGTTAATTCATTGCCATTATGTTGCTTGTAGAGTTGGGGTTTCTGGTGGTGGTCTCTGGTCCTTTCTAACCTTTGTTGCCTTTGGTATTTATTTGTTTGTTTGTTTGTTTATTCATCTTTTGTCCCCTAAGAGAGTCCCCCTTAAAATTTCTTGCAGGGCTGGTTTAGTGGTCACAAACTCCTTTAATTTTTGTTTGTCTGGGAAACTTTTTATCTCTCCTTCTATTTTGAATGATAGCCTTGCTGGATAAAGAATTCTTGGCTGCATATTTTTCTGATTCAGCACATTGAATATATCCTGCCACTCCTTTCTGGCTTGCCAAGTTTCTGTGGACAGGTCTGCTGCAAACCTGATCTGTCTTCCCTTGTAGGTTTAGGACTTTTTTTACCTTGCTGCTTTCATGATTCTCTCCTTGCCTGAGTATTTTGTGAATTTGACTATGATATGCCTTGTTGATGGTCGGTTTTTATTTAATCTAATGGGAGTCCTCTGTGCTTCCTGGATTTTGATGTCTGTGTCTTTCTCCAGGTTAGGAAAGTTTTCTGCTATGATTTGCTCACATAACCCTACTACCCCTATTTCTTTCTCTTCCTCTTCTGGGATCCCTGTGATTATGATGTTGTTCCTTTTTAATGAGTCACTGATTTCTCTAATTCTTAAATCGTTCTCTTTTGCCTTAATCTCCCTCTTTTTTTTCTGCTTCATTATTCTTTGTAAGTTTGTTCTCTATATCGCTGATTCTCTGCTCTGCCTCATCCATCCTTGCCGCTGCAGCATCCATTCGAGATTGCAGCTCAGTTGTAGCATTTTTTACTTCATCCTGACTAGCTTTTACTTCTTTTATCTCTGCAGAAAGGGATTCTAATCTATTTTCGACTCCAGCTAGTATTCTTATTATCATGATTCTAAATTCTGGTTCAGACATCTTGCTTGTATCTGTGTTGGTTAAGTCCCTGGCTGACGTTTTTTCCGGCTGTTTCTTTTGGGGTGAATTCCTTCATTTCATCATTTTGAAGGGAGTAAAACAACTAATGAGGTAGAAAAAATTAAAATGAAAATGAAAAAAATATTAAAATTAAACACACAGAAACACAAATCAAATAAATGATGGTAGATCCTAGATGTGTTTTGGTCTGGGTGTTGCAAGTGGCTTGATAAATTAAAGAAAAAAAAGGAGAAAAAAGAAAAATATAAATTGTTTGAAAATTTGAAAAAATGAATACACTGAGGTAGACTAAAATGAAGTTATAGAAATAAAATATATTTTGAAAAACTTTACACAAAAGTAAAAACTATAGTAGAAAAAATTAAAGAAAAATATGTTTAATAAAAATTGAAAATAAAAATGAATTTTTTCCCTTTCTGTATTTAAGAAAAATAAAAGAAATGAAAAAGAGAAAAAAAAAAGAAAGAAAGAAAGTTGAATAGGTGGACCAGCTAACAGACTGAAATATGACTGAAATTACTTCATTTTTCCCTAGAAGTCAAATTATGAAGTACTTCATAGTCCATGAACTTAGCAGGCAGTGAGACTTGTGTTCTTGGAGAGCGAGGTTGGCCCAGTTGGGCGGGGCTTAGTGTAATGGCTCCGTTCTCCACTAGATGGCGCTGCTAGCCTACTGGGGTGGATTGTGGTGCTTGTAGGTACGTATGTGCATGGGCGGGAGCAGTGAAAATGGTGTTACCCAGTACCCAGTCTCGAGTATGGGAACTCTGTTCTCCCCAATCAGCAATCGCTCACCTGTCCTTCGTCTTTGGCTTCTGTCCACTCTCTGCTTCCACACTGTCTATGACTGAGCCCCAGGCAGCACCTCCCTCCTGAGTTTTGTCTCAGATGTGGCTGCCTTCCCTGGCCCCCCACTTCTAAGGGACTGTGGCTTTGACCCTCTGCGGAGGATCTCACCGAGCAATGGCTGGGTGCCAGCTGCACCCAGGGATGCTTGCAGGACTGTGCTGCTGCCAATGCCCAGAGACTGGGGCCAGGTGCCAGCCCACCCCAGAAAAAGTTCATGAGACAGTGTAGCAGCACCACCTCAGGGATTATGGCAAATCACAACACACATCTGGCACCAGGCTTCACCCCCAATGACATCGTTCCAGCACCAGCGAATGTGGCCATTCTCTGGGGTCTGCTGGGCCCAGGTGGCCTCACAGCCTCTACCAAATGTCCTTCCAGCAGTGGAACCGCTTCTCCCCATGTGGCTCAAGAACGTCCCAGACTCCACTCTGCTCCTGAGGATTCACCCTTCCCACCAGAGCACCTCCAGGTATTGAGCTGCGGAGTTTCAGACTCTGCACTCCCCTGTTTACAGTCTTAATGGAATTTAAACCCTCTTCTTTCTCCTTTCTCCCTGTTTAGTTCAGTCCTTGCAGCTGTTTCCACTTTTCTGCTTTCTCTCCAGCTGTTTTTGGGGAGGGGTTCTTTTCCCGTATCCACACACCCCCTGCTGTCTCCATCCTCTCTCCACATGCAAAAGCCGCTCCCTGCCCTCCAAGGCTTCTCTCTCCCCAGGTTCACCTCTCCACACCGTGTACCTGCTGAGTTCTGTGGTTCAGGTTGTGCATATTGTTGTGTTAATCCTCAGATCAGTTTTCTAGGTGTGCAGGATGGTTTAGTGTTGGTCTGGCTGTATTTCATGGATGTGAGGCACACAAAAAACTTCCATGCTGTTCCGCCATCTTGGCTTCTCCACCCAGGGCATTTTCTAACACGACTGGAGATATGAATGTAAGTGCACTTCAGAAAGGGAAGGAGATGTAGTCTTGGATCTGAGTCTGTCCATGTCAGCTACGACATTCTGCTGTGAACTTTCCTTATCCAAAAGTGGAGATAATAATTTGTGGAAGACTATATGAGGCTCCAAATGGACATTACATTTGATAGGCAACTTGTGTATAAATTCTCACATTGGGAGCACTAGACAAAAAAAAAAAAAAAAAAAAGAGAGACAAAATGAGATTCAGAATACAACAGATTTATTAAGAAATATAAGTAAGACTCTCTGCATCTAGGGAGATATTCAAAGTGATCATGACAGGTAGAAAGCATCATAGGAGGACTGAAATATAAAAATGATATGAAGTCTTTCATTATTTGGTGACACCCATGTATGAGTCGTAAGGATTTGTTTCTTTATCTAGATACTTAGAGGGACAGGATGAAGACATAAGTCAAAGACCTGGAGTCAAAGCAGAGATCATGGCTCCATAGCAGGATACATGAAGCAGGATACAGGGCATGTGATTCACGGGACATAAGGAAGAATATAATTTTTAAAAAATGGTCCATACTTCATCAATCTGATTCACAAGCTCTTAAATAGGCAGATGAATAACAAAGAAGGCTTGCAGCAGCTGGACACAGCAAGGGCAGCAGCATGTGGTCCTACAGCAAGTGGACTGACAGCATATTGGGCAGTAGTCAGGCTAGCAGCAGCTGGATCCAGAGCCCTGGGCTAGGCACCCAGGCAGGCAGCAGCAGGTGGGGTGGTAGCAGGTTCTCGTGCAGTACACGGGGGTTCAGCAACCTGGCTGGCAGCAGCGGGACCCACATCAGTTTTGTCCACAGCTGCTGGACCCACAGCCGCTGGACCCACAACAGCTGGGCTGGCAGCAGGTGGTCCAGCAGCAGGTGGTATGACAGCAAGTTGGGCAGCAGCAAGGCTGGCAGC
>NW_024420958.1:0-1214 GCF_014898765.1 Herpailurus yagouaroundi
GTCCGGGAGTTCGAGCCCCGCGTCGGGCTCTGGGCTGATGGCTCAGAACCTGGAGCCTGTTTCCAATTCTGTGTCTCCCTCTCTCTCTGCCCCTCCCCCGTTCATGCTCTGTCTCTCTCTGTCCCAAAAATAAATAAAACGTTGAAAAAATAAATAAATAAAAAAAAATAAAGTGAGCTCTACTGTCCAATGTGTAGCTCAAACCCATGACCCCGAGATCAAGAGTCACATGCTCCATTGACTGAGCCAGCCAGGCTGGTGCCCCAATCTTGGACTTTCCAGCCTCCAGAACCATGAAAAATAAATTTCTGTTGTTTATAAGCCACCCAGTCTGTGGTATTTTGTTACAGCAGCCTGAATAGACTAAGACAGATGGAAAGAGATAGATCATACAAACAGTTATCATAAGAAAGCTTCAGTGGCTATATTAATATCGGACCAAGTAGACTTCAGAACGTGGAATATTACCAGGAGAAAGAGGGACACTTCATCATGATACAAGTGTCAACCTGTCAAGCAGATAATATAATCCTGAGAATGTCTGAACCTAATAATACATTCTCAAATACATTAAAGTAAAACCTGACAGAACTGAAAGAAGAAATAATCAAGTCAGTTGGGAGACTGTACACTCCTTTTTCAATAATTAGTAGAGCAAGCAAGCAGAAAATAAAGATATAGTAGACCTGAACAATATGACTGTCCAACTTGATCTAGTTGGCATTTATAGAACAATCTACCAACAACAACAGAATACACACTGTTTTCCATTGTGTATGAAATAGTCACCAAGATAAACCATATTCTAAGTACCATAAAACAAAGGTCAACAAATTTAAAATTATTGAAATAACACAAAGTATGTTCTCTGATCTCACAGAATTAGAAATAGATAACAGAAATATATTTGGAAAATCCACCCAAAAATCTACAGTTAAACAACACATCTAAATAAACAGTGGGTCAAAGAAGAAATCACAAGGGAAGTTAGAAACTATTTTGAGCTGGAAGATAATGAGAACGTGAAGTGAGAATGTGCTGGGTGCAGCTAAACTGCACTTAGAGGGGAATTTACAGTTGTAAATGCTCATGTTAGAAAAGACAAAAATTTTAGTTTCCACCCTAAAAGGCTAGAAAAAGGGGCGCCTGGGTGGCGCAGTCGGTTAAGCGTCCGACTTCAGCCAGGTCACGATCTCGCGGTCCGGGAGTTCGAG
>NW_024420959.1:0-2981 GCF_014898765.1 Herpailurus yagouaroundi
TAATAAAGCAATTTTATGTATAACAGCATCTTTGTCAGCCTATGGTAGATTACGCTGATTGGTTCTGGAATGTTGAACCACTTTTGCATACTCGGAATATATCCCACTCGGTCACAGTGTAGGATTCTTTTTATATATGGCTAGTTTCTATTTGTTAAGGAATTGTGCTAGTAAATTTATGGGACATATCGATCTATAGATTGTTTCCTGGGCTATCGTTATATGGTTTTGGTATCGGGATAAGAAAAAACTCCATTAGAACTGTTTCCTTCTAGGAAAAAAAAAAAAAAAAGGAGGTTAGAGTGGGAGAGAGCCAAAGCAGAAGAGACTCTTAAAAACTGAGAACAAACTGTGGGTTGATGGGGGGTGGGAGGGAGGGGAGGGTGGGTGATGGGTAGTGAAGAGGGCATCTTTTGGGATGAGCACTGAGTGTTGTATGGAAGGCAATTTGACAATAAACTTCATACATTGAAAACAAAAGAACTTTTTCCTTCTATTTTTCTAGAAGAGATTGTGTAAAATCAGTGTTAATTCCTCCTTAAATGGTTACATGTTTGATAGATGGTAAAAACATCTGTAGATTTTTTTTAATCTATTTTTTTATATTAAATTTCTTTAACTCAAATTATCTACGTCATCTTCTATGACAATCTATGGACCATTCAAATTGTCCATGTCATCTTGAGTTTGGTAGTTTAGGATTTCTAAAGAATTGATCCATCTCTTCTTGACTGTCAAATTAAAAGCATAACATTTAAAGTATCATCCTGTTAATGAATGCAGAAGTCATAGCTCCACTCATTGGTGGTTTGGGGTGTGGGTGCGTGTGTGTGAAGACTGCTAGGTTTATCAATTTTATTTTTTTTCTAAGCACTGGCTTTGTATCATTAGGTTTCTCTGTTTTCCTATTATAAACTTCATTGATTTCTGCTTTTTTCATTTTCTTTCTCCTACTTGCTGTGGATTTACTTTGTTCTTTTCCACTTTCTTCAGGTAGAAAGTTCATTATGGATTTGAGACCTTTCATCTTATCCAATGTTGGCATTTATTACTATAAACTTCCATAACAGCACTTTAAGCTGCTTCACACACAAATTGGTATACTTTTTCATTTGTTCTAAGTATTTTTAAATTTTCCTTTGAGCCTTCTTTGATTCATGCTTTACTTACATGGGTCTTGTTTAATTTGTAAGGTCGGTTGACTTCCTGTTGCTGATTCAGTTTGATTTCTTTTTTTTGTTTTGTGAGGGTTTTTTTTGGGGGGGAGTAATGTTTTTATCTATTTTTGAGAGAGAGACAAAACACAAGTCGAAGAGGGGCAGAGAGAGAGGGAAACACAGAATCTGAAGCAAGATCTAGACTCTGAGCTGTAAGCACAGGGCCCAGCATGGGGCTTGAACTCACAATCCGTGAGATCATGACCTGAGCCGAAGTCAAGACTCCCAACCAACTCAGTCACACAGGTGCCCCCACAGTTTGATTTCTTTATGTACGGACAACATAGCATGATTTCAGTTCTGCAAAATTTCCTAAGCTTTCTTCATGGCCCAGTATATGTTTTACCTTACTGAATGCTCCACAAGCACTGGAGGAGAACACACATATCCTGCTCTTTTAGGTAGTATTCTTAATCAACTGAGCCACTCAGGCACCCAATCTTTTAGGTAGTATTCTACATTTTCGTTCAATCCTGTTCAGGGATGTGCTCTGCAGCTCTTCCACATCTGCTATTAATTCATATCTGTTGTCTACAAGTTCTACCAATTACTAAGAGTAAGGTGCTGAATTCCCCAAATATAATTGAAGATTTGTTTATTTATCCGTTCAGTTCAGTCAGTTTTGTGTCCTAGAAGGTTCTGTTGTTTGGTGCGATTACATTTTTGATCACTGCCTCTTTTTCTCTAATAATTTTCTTTGATGTCGAGACTACTTTATCTGATATTAATGGAGTCAATCATGCTTTTGTTTTCATTAATATTTGCATAGTACATCTTTTTCATAAAATTTTATTGTTTATTTTTGAGAGAGAGAGAAACAGAGCATGAGCAGGGTAGGGGAAGAGAGAGAGGGAGACACAGAATCTGAAGCAGGCTCCAGGCTCTCAACTGTCACCACAGAGCCTGACGTGGGGATCAAACTCACGAACCGTGTTCATGACCTGAACCAAACTCAGATGCTTAACCCAGCCACCCAGGCGCCCCCATCTTTTTCTATTCCCTATCAACCTATGTTCTGTCTGAAGTGAAGTTTTTGTAGATAACATATCTCTGCATCATGTTTTCTGTTTCATGCAGTCTACCAATTTATACGCCTATTAGTGTATTTAGTGCATTTACACTGATGGTGAACACTGCTAATGTCAAGGTTTAAGTCTGCCATTTTATTTTTCAGTTGTTTTCTCAGTTTCTCATTCATCTGTTCCTAACTTATTTTCTTACTGGTTACCTGAACATTTTTTTAAACATTCCATCTTCATTAATTTAGAGTATTTCGTTTTTTTCTGCTTACACTATTTCTGAGTGTACCACTTCATATAATTTTTTAGTGGTTGTTCTAGGTTATGAGACCATTTCTAGGTAAAAGGCACATATATAATTTATCATAGTCTTCTCGGATCAACATCTTATCACTTCAAGAGAAATGTAACACTTTAATTCCATTTAAAGCCCTTTATTCTATCTTTTAAATGTAATTATACCATTTTCTCCACACATAGAGCATCAAATCATAAGATATTTCTAAATTTTGCCTGAATCAAATATGATTATAGAAACTCATGAGAAGGAAACTCCATTATATTTACCCTTATTTTTGCCACTTCCATTTTCTTTCTTTTCTAAAGTCCCACCTTTCTAGTGTTATTTCCTTTCGATTCAGAGAACTTCCTCTAGCCATTTGTAAAAGCTTTGTTTGCTTACAACACTTTCTCTTAGTTTTCCTTTTTATGGTATCTTCAGCTCTCCTTTCATGAATCTATGTTC
>NW_024420960.1:0-8034 GCF_014898765.1 Herpailurus yagouaroundi
ACGCGGTCCGCTCCTGCCGCCTCATCCCCCACGTGAGTCCAGCCCCGTGACAGGACACAGAATGGGTAGTTTCAAGCAAAGGCTAACCATCGGGAGTAGTGATCATCAAGAATAATTGAGTCTGGACAAAAGACCAGCTATGGTAGAGTAGCTCAATGTCATTTGCCCCAGACGGAAGCAAAGTGTTACCCAGGCACCAATGAATCAACAAATATTTACTCAGCAACAATGTGTCGGCTGGCCTGGACATGTAAAAGCTATGGGTCCTGTCCTGGAACAACTTACAATGGAGTTGTAGAAAAAGCACTAATATCCCATAGAAGAGTAATGAACTGCTAGAATATACCGTAGTCACAGAGCAGTGAGGCATTGTAAAGGAAACTTTTACAAGGGTTAATGTTTAAAAGACTTTTCTCTCTTTTGCTCCCCACTTGCATATTTTGATTTACCGGACCTATATAAATAAAAGTGCTGGGGCGCCTGGGTGGCGCAGTCGGTTGGGCGTCCGGCTTCGGCCAGGTCACGATCTCGCGGACCGTGAGTCTGAGCCCCGCGTCGGGCTCTGGGCTGATGGCTCGGAGCCTGGAACCTGTTTCCGATTCTGTGTCTCCCTCTCTCTCTGCCCCTCCCCCGTTCATGCTCTGTCTCTCTCTGTCCCAAAAATAAATAAAAACGTTGAAAAAAAAAATTTTTTTTAAAAAGTGCTTTCTCTCAATGGAGAGAAACACAGAGAAATTTTATGCACATACCCATGTATATTTCAAATACCTGTTTTTTTAAAACACTAAGGTTTTTGAAAAACGAGTCCTTGGGCTTACTGATTTTTCTTTCTCATTTTTCCTTATTGTATTCATAAATGATTCAATGAGAATCAATGATTTTTGAGAGACTTAAGATGCTTAACTTTGCTTTCCACAGAAACAGAAACATCCAAGTCCTTGGTGATTTTTCCAAGATTTATTTTAAATCCAATGCAAGATCATTCATTTCATAGGCTGCTTTTACTGTTCAAAGACACCTGCTTGAAAAATTAAAAATATTTCCCCCAAATGGAAAAAGTAGTAATAAGCTGTTAAAGGTTTGGGTTTCTCTCTGGTGGGGTATACTGAACTCGGTTAATAGTTTATCCTGGGAAATTTTGAACACAGAAAGAGTGGAATTTCCTTCTTAACTCTTTCCGTCACACTTTATGGTTTTGAAAAGTTACCGAATTTCCACCTTTGAAAATGGAGAGTATATTAATATGGAGAATTAGTTAAGGCTTATCCTATATTACAAAATACCTTGAGCTGGACTGCCTGAATGTGTTACATCCATTTCATAGTTTGCTTTTCTCCTCTTTCCATCTCTGGATGGGTCAGGCTGGCTCCCACAGGATCAGGCTCTACGAGAGGGAAGATTACAGAGGCCAAATGGTAGAGATCACTGAGGACTGCCCGTCTCTTCAAGACCGCTTGCACTTCAATGAGATCTACTCCCTCCATGTGTTGGAGGGCTCCTGGGTCCTCTACGAGATGCCCAACTACCAGGGACGGCAGTACCTGCTGAGGCCAGGGGACTACAGGCACTACCATGACTGGGGGGCCACGAGTGCCCGAGTGGGCTCTGTGAGGAGAGTCATGGATTACTATTGAAATATTTTTACTCCTCCTTATTCTCCATCTGGAAACTAATAAAATATTTTCTGTGTGCTCCTGGCATTGGTTTTCTTGTGTTTTTCTTTTGTCCTCCTCTTATTTTATTGTTTTATTCACTCACACACACATACGCACAACCACACAGCACAAGCGGAAACCAAGATGTGTGATCCATAACAAATAAAACACACCTCTCACAATAAAAACGTGCCTTCATGTTAAGTACAACTTTACAATTGGCAAAACATTTTGCAATACATTGTCTCATGTGATTCTCTGGTCTTTAAACAAGCTGTTGCTTCAAAACAGATTATTAAAAATCTGTTTAGATTTCGGTTTTTCTCTGAAGTGTGAGGATGTGAAAACTGAGGTTCAGAGATAGTGGGACCCACTTTTTAAAACAGGGATTCTGAAAACACACACACACACACACACACACACACACACGCACACACATCACACACACAGGGATCCTGAAGCTAGGTTACCATAATGGGCTTCAGAAGGTTTTGAATCCCCTAAACTGTATGTACACATTGAGTTCATGAATCTCTGGCAGAGTCTCTTGCTAACTGAGGCTGTCACGTGACACTCTCTGGATATGGAAACATAAGTGAAAGAATGCTGATGGAGAGAGAAGAGATGGTTCTGGAAAAACTTTTGCCTTCCTGATGAAAAGGAGTGGCTGCCCCTGGTGCCACAGTTCTTTCTTCTTTCAGGCATTTTATACCCAAGAGGGGACAAGTGTGGGGGAAATGCCACAGTTTCAGAAATGCTGGCCTTAATGTGGTCAAGCCCCTGAAACAATGTTTATTGGTCAGGCTCTCCAGAGAGCAGAACCAATAGGATAGAGAGAGAATATGAGATTTATGGTAAGTATTGGCTCCCTAATGGAGACTGAGAAGCCCCACGATCTGTAAATGGGAGAGCCAGGAAGTGTTATATTATAATTCAGTCCGAGTCCAAACGCCTGAGAACCAGGAGAGCTAGTGTCTGAGGGCAAGAGAAGATGGACGTCTCAGTTCAAGCAGAGAACTAATTTGTCCTTTCTCCACCTTTTTCTTCTATTCAAGGCCCTCAACATTTTGGATGTTGCATTCACTTACATTGGTTCTTCTACTTTCTGCTCTGTCTTGTGTTCTCATTACTAGAATTTTAGAAAGGAGGATTGGTGTGTATGTTCAAAGACTGATCTGATCAAGTCGTTTCCCTGCTTAAAAAGCTTTGATATTCCTCCACTGTCCACAGGAAAACAATTCTTACAAGAACCCAGCCCCAGCCCATCTACTTCATCCCCTATTACCTGACTCTCCTGACCCACCTGAGTCCTCCAAGCACACCAAGCATTTTCACATCTGTCTTTGCCCACATCTTTTCCATACCTGAAGTATTTTTCCCCACCTTCCCCCTGGTGAGCAGCTCCTTCTCCAAAGCTTGATCACAATTCACCCTAATCTCTCAGCCAAAAATGAATCTGAATCACTTCAGAAGCAGAAGCCCCACATCAAATGGATGAGCGATATGGGAATCTAGTAGCTCATGTGATAAGAAGTCCTAGGACAGCACAGGATTTAGGGATGGTTGATTCAGCAGCTCAGCAATGCTAGCAGGGCCCTGGGTTTTGTCTGTCTCCCACCATGTTTAGAACCTGCATCATCCTGACGCTGGTATCACTGGTAACCATAGGAGAGCTTCTAGGCACAACTGGGACACCATACAAGGAAGGTTGGGTGAAGGCGAACACCCAACCATCGTCGCCTCCAACACAATGGTGTCCAGAGCACAAATTCCCAGGATTAAAGAGGACCTGGAAATGTTATCAGGTTCTTGAGTATAAGCTTTTGTGATATAAGCTAATTGGAATGGAAAGAATTAAGGTAGAAAGAGGTAGGAAGCCCGAAGAGGGGAAGGTACTAATAAAAAAAATTTAAGACACTAATTATATCAATTATTCTTTTCTCATTATAAAGTGAGAGGATTGTAAGTTAAAATAAACTCTGTTTTAAATGCTGTTTAATTCCCTTTTAATTCCTAGAATATAATTTGTTCTTACAACCTCAGTAGAATTATCAAGAAGTTAATATTAATAAAATTAATATAGATGTATTTTTGTCTTTTTGCTCGTGAAGTATGTTTTCAATTGTGGTAAAATACACATAACCTAAAATTTACCATTATAACCATTTTTAAGTGTTCAATTCAGTGGCATAAAGCACATTCAGAACGTTGTGCAAACATCAGCACTATTCATCTCCAGAGCTTTGTCATCACCCCAAACTGAAACTCTGCACTCATGAAACACTGACTCCCCATTCCCACTGCTCTGTAGCCCCTGGTAACCTCCGTTCTGCTTTCTGTCTCCATAAATCTGACTGCTGTATGTGCCTCAAATAAATGGAATCATATAATAGTCGTCCTGTCTGGCTCATTTCAGTTAGCATAGTGTTCCTGAGGTTTGCCCATGCTATGGCATTTGTCAGAATTTCATTCCTTTTTAAGGCTGAATAATATTCCATTCAATGCACATACCACATGTTTTTCATCCATTCATCCCTCAAGGAGTATTTGGGTTGTTTCCATCTTTTGGCTATTGTAAATAATGCTGCTGTGAATGTTGGTGCACAAATACCTGTTTGTATCTCTGCTTTCAACAATTTGGGGTAGATGCATAGAAGTGACATTGCTGGATCATCTGGGAATTAGATGCTTAGCTTTTTTAAGCAACTTCCAAACAGTCTACCATAGTACCATTTTACATTCCCACTAGCAATGTACAACATTCCCAATTTTTCCACATCCTCACCAACGGTTGTTATTTTTTTTTGTTTTTTTACAAGAGCCATCCTCACAGATATGAAATAGTATCCCATTGTAATTTTGATTGCATTTCCCCAGTGATTAGTGATGTTGAGCATGTTTTTATATGATTATTGCCCATTTGTATATTTTCTTTGGAGAAATGTCTGTTCCTCTCATTTTATTAAAAATTGATGTTTTTTGGTTTTTTGGTTTTTTTGCTTTTTGCTTGTTGATGAGTTATAGGAGTTCTTAATGTACTTTGCATATCAGTGTCTTATCAGATATATTATTTGCAAATATTTTCTCACATTCCATGATCTTTCACTCCTTGTCACACAGAAGTTTTTATTTTGATGAAGTCCAATTTACCTATTGCCCATGCTTTAGTGTCACATAGAAGAAATCATTGCCCAGTTCAGCGTCATGAAAGTTTTCCCCTATGTTTTCCTTGAAGAGTTTTATGGTTTTAGTTCTTACATTTAATCCATTTTGAGCCAGTTTTTTATATGGCGTAGGGTAAGGGTCCAACTTCATTCTTTCGCATGTGGATATTCATTTTCCCCAGTACCATCTATTAAAAAGACTTCCCCCTTTCCAGTGAATGGTCTTGCCAACCTTGTCAAAATTCCGTTGACTACACGGGGAGGCTTTGTTTCGGAGTCTTTTATTCTCGTCCACCGGCCCCTGTGTCTATCATTATGCCAGTACCATGCTGTTTTCATCACTGTGGCTTTGTATATGTTTTGAAATCAGAAAATTCAAGTTCTCCAGCTCTGTTCTTCTTTTTCAAGATTCTTTTGAGTTTTAGGGTCCCTTGAGACTCGATGTGAATTTCAGGAGGGATTTCTTTTTATTCCTGAATCAAACATTGGAATTTCAATAGGGACTGCATTCAATCTGTAGATCACTTTGGGTTGTATTGATATCTGAACAATATTGAGTCTTCCAATCCATAAACACATGATGTATTTCCATTTATTTATATCTTCTTTCCTTCAATATTTTCTACTTTTCAGCGTATAATATCCTTACTTTAAAAAGACTTAACATATGGGGAGCATTTTCCATGTCCTTAAATCATTTGAGAACATGATTTTTGGTAACTGCCTAGCACCTCGTCACACAGATGCTCTATAGTTTACCGAATTAATGCCCTATTTTTTTATATTATAAACAATGGTCTGATAAAACATCACTATACATAATGTTTGCATGTACCTTTATTTCCTTTGGACAAATTCTTACAGATGAAACTATTAGATCAAAGAAGTGAAAATTAATAGGGGTGGGACTATGGGCAAAGGTGTCTCTTTTTTCTTTTACCGTTTTAACCATTTTTTTAAAAAAACTTTTTTAACGTTTATTTATTTTTGAGACAGAGAGAGACAGAGCATGAACAGGGGAGGGTCAGAGAGAGAGGGAGACACAGAATCCGAAACAGGCTCCAGGCTCTGAGCTGTCAGCACAGAGATCGACGCGGGGCTCGAACTCACGGACCGTGAGATCATGACCTGAGCCGAAGTCGGACGCTTAACCGACTGAGCCACCCAGGTGCCCCCCGTTTTAACCATTTTTAACCACATCGTGCAGTAGTGTTATCTATATGCACGTTGTTGTGCAGTGGGTCTTTAGAATTCTTTCACTTGTAGAACTGAAAAGAAATTTTAAAATACATATTAATAGTGCTTTTTTGACACAGGACTATGGTTTTAAATGTTTCTCCATAGTTTCCAAATATTCTATAAAAGTAAGAATGTGTAAAGGAAAGAATGTGAATAAGGCTTATTAAACTTGTGTGCAACAAATGAAATTTGTTCAGGGAAAACAATTTTTTAGCAGTAGACTTTAGTCACAACAATCCAAACTAAGGAATGAGATAGAGTGTATCAGATTGTATCAAGTTGAGGAACAGCTTCTTCAAAAGCAGTCAGTTAAGTGTCCGACTTCAGCTCTTGTCATGATCTTGCAGTTTGTGAGTTCAAGCCCTACATCGGGTTCTGTGCTGACAGCTTGGAGCCTGGAGCCTGCTTCGGATTCTGTGTCTCCCTCTCTCTCTGCGCCCCTCCCGCTTGTGCTCTCTCTCTCTCTCTCTGAAAAAATATAAATAAATAAATAAATAAATAAATCAAGCAAGCAAGCAAGCAAGCAAGCAAGCAAGCAGTGGTTTTCAACCAGTGTTGATTTTTGCTTCCCCAAGGAACATCTCTAATGTCTCGAGGTATTTTTGGCTATCACAACTAGGAGAATAATACTACTAATATCTTGTGGGTTGACTCCAGGGATGCTGTTAAGCATCCTTAAATGCACAGGACAACTACCCCACCACAGAATTTTTTGACCCAGAATGTCAAAATAGTGTGAGGCTGAGAAACTCTGCTCTAAAGAGAGCTGAGTTAAACTCTGCTCTGAAGGAGCCACCAGGGGTAGAGGTGGGGGTCTTGGTGGAGTCAGAGCCTTAACTACAGAGCAACCGGCGACTTGCCCAGGGCTAGGAAAGGTTAAGATTGTAGGATTTTTAACTTGTTACATTTGCATGTTAACTTGTATTCATCAGCAGCTAGAACTAACTAGCTTAGCACCTACTTTGCAAAATTATTAGTTAAATAGAAAGCTACAGAGTAAGAACAACAAACTTGCACCTCATGAATTCCAAAGGTGAGGGTTTCCTGGCCAGAGGTACCCCAGCTGAGGCTCCAGAGATGGCCCTGGTCCTGCCCAGTGTCCGGGAAGCAGAGCAGAGGCCAGGTGCCTCCACAGCACGCTTTCTAGGGGTCCAAGCCCCTGTCACCCCTCCTCAAGTGTGTCAGCATATCTGCTGTAGCCACTTGCCAGCCTGTAGGTTCAGAGAGGGGACCTCTTGGAGGGAAATCCCATCTAATTTCAAACGTATTGTGGAGAAGGCGGTTCTTGTCCCTGCTCCAACCCTCACTCCAAGGAAATGCTCTCTAATCCAGATGCCTCATGCTGGGGCCTATGCTGACCTCGGTCTCAGTCACTACCCGGCCTTGGTAGTCAAAAAGGAGATCATTCTGAAACTGTAAAAGATAGCCCAAATACCTCATTACAATTATTAACTGGCCAAGGGCCTTTGCTCAGTTCCAAATTCCTAAACAGGTTTTATTTAAAGGCTCCAGAGGCACCAAGTGACAGTTTTAACGCGGGTCATCAGTTCGAAAGCACTGGAGAGTCTAAGAGGAAACATACAATAAGTCCCCCACCCCACCCCCGCCGTCATTATATAGAAAAGAGCGAGAGAAAATCCCCTCCTCACCCCGCGGGCCCCTTTTGTGTTGTTCTTGCCAACGCAGCAGCCCTCGTGCTATATAGACCCGCGCGCCGGCGGCCCATCACTGACCTCCATCCACCAGCCATGGGGAAGGTGAGCCCAGCGCAGCCGCAGGCCGGGAGGGGCCCCCGCGCCCCGGGGCTGGGGGCCAGGCCTCTGAGCCTTTCCTCCCCTTGCCTTGCAGATCACCTTCTACGAGGACCGGGGCTTCCAGGGCCGCCACTACGAGTGCAGCAGTGACCACCCGAACCTGCAGCCCTATTTCAGCCGCTGCAACTCCATCCGCGTGGACAGCGGCTGCTGGATGCTCTA
>NW_024420961.1:0-9293 GCF_014898765.1 Herpailurus yagouaroundi
GAACAGACACTTTTCCAAAGAAGACATCAAGATGGCTAACAGACACACGAGAAAATGCTCAACATCACTCATCATCAGGGAAATACAAATCAAAACCACAGTGAGGTACCACCTCACACCTGCCAGAAAGGCTAACAATAACAACTCAGGCAACAAAAGAGATTGGCAAGGATGAAGAGTAAGAGGATCTTTTTTGCACTGCTGGTGGGAATGCAAACTGGTGCAGCCACTCTGGAAAACAGTATGGAGTTTCCTCCAAAAATTAAAAATAGAACTACCCTATGACCCAGCAATTGCACTACTAGGTATTTATCCAAGGGATACAGATATGCTGTTTCAAAGAGGCACATGCACCCCCTATGGTTATAGCAGGGCTATCAACAATAGCCAGAGTATGGATAGAGCCCAAATGTCCATTGATGGATGAATGGATAAAAAAGATGTGGTATACATATACAATGGAGTATTACTCAGCAATCAACAAGAATGAAATCTTGCCATTTGCAACTGCGTTGATAGAACTAGAGGGTATTATGCTAAGCGAAATTAGTCAGAGAAAGACAAATATCATATGACTTCACTCATATGAGGACTTTAAGACACAAAACAGATGAACATAAGGGAAGGGAAGCAAAAATAATATAAAAACAGGGAGAGGGACAAAACATAAGAGACTCTTAAACATACAGAACAAACAGATGGTTGCTGGAAGAATTGTGGGAGGGGGCATGGGCTAAATGGGTAAGGAGCATTAGGGAATCTACTCCTGAATCATTGTTGCACTATATGCTAACTAACTTGGATGTAACTAAAAAATAAATAAAAAAAAAAAAAAGACACTTTCCTTTTTAACCAAAGCAATAATGAATGTTCTAGGGAAAGGGGCACCACCATCACTGAAAAGCTCAGTGGTAACTCATGGGTGTAGGACATAATAAGAAATGCTGTTTCAGAACAGGGATCCCTGAGAGCTGCATGATTGATAGGATCCCTAAGTAATAGAGGCCAGATGGCAGTGCTTAAATTAGTGTGAAAGTTGAAGTAGCAGCCAACGGAACATGACCTTTCCAGAATGAAGGAAATGGTTAATAGATCACTGTGTCCCTGAGCAGAAAAAATGAGCTGCCAATAAACTGCTCAATCTAAATATTCAAAAAAATTAAATATAGACTGCCAAAATACTGAAGGCAGTTGCCCCTATAAAAACCAGACTTTTGTGAAAAAACTGGTGGTTGTCAGAAGACAGTTGGGTGGGAAAATGGGTGAAATAGATAAAGAGGATTATCAAGTACAAAATAAATAAACTTAAAAATTTTCCAATTACAGGTATGAAAAGTACAGCATAGGAAATGCAGTCAACAAGACTGTAATAATGTTGTTTGGTGACAGATGATGACTACACTTATCATAGTGAACACTGAGTAATGTACAGAAGAATTGTTGAATCATTATGTTGCACATCTGAAACTAATATAAAACTTTATGTTAATTATATTTCAATAAAAAAATCTCCCTCAAAATAAAAATTATACATGTCTAAAATTAGAAGAATGATTAAATAAGTTTTGAAGCTACTAAATAAACAAAAACAAGAAACAATATAACAACAACAACAAAAATACTCTCTTGCCCAATTCTTTGACTCGAGCCACTTTCAACCTTGAAACTCATGGACACAGGAAGATGGAGTCCTAAGAGGAAGGTCTCTGTAACACCAGAGCAGGTGAATAGAATACTGACTTTCCCATTATTTCCTCCAAAGGGACCTACAGCCACTTACTCAGGTGCAGTAGAAAAATTGAATACCCAACATTGTAAAGATAACTGAACACAGGGTCACAATATAGGGTCATATTGATTCACTATACAATGAGGGCATCATGTTAATCAAACCAGATGAAGAAGAAATGCTAAGTACACTGATGGCCTTGGTCAGACACATGAACTTGTGAGGGTAGCAGAAAAAAATTACATTAATTCTGGAGTCCACTATATGAGTACAGTTTTTAGGTGTCTACTGGTCTGGGACCTACTGATACAATGCCTGCAAAGTAAAGAATAGATTATCAACATTCGTGCATTCTACCACTTAGAAGGAAGCTTCTGCTTCTAGATGAAGCATATTATATACAACTCAAAAGCTAAATGTGAAGACTTCTGGGATTTCCTTCAAGCTTTGGCTTTTCCAATAGAGCCAGATATTCCAGTGAGAGCCATTTAGTGACTATTTCTTCAATACCTCAATTGCAACCTCCTGGGCTTACACTTCTCCATTTTTTCCCATATCCACGTGGGTTGTAATTGCTATATTAAACCCTTAATTGCCATAATACTTAAAGTGTCATGATACGATACGGAATAAAAGATAATGAAATCTAAGTCAGACTCAAAATTCCAAATAAAGCTAAAGCAGAGCTAAGCTATGTGTATTAGAAACGAATACTTTATTACAGGAGAAAATCTTCATGACTTTGGAGTAGCTAAAGATTTCTTAAACAGGGCACTGAAAACAATAACTGTAAGGTAAAATTGTAATTGGACTTCATTAAAATTATCAAAAGATAACTCCACAAATTAGGAGAAGATATTTTTCGATACCTGCATCCCACAAGGATTTACATACATTTATTGGAAAAAGTCAGACAACCCAAATAAAGGGGGGGGGGAGGAAAATGACTTAGGCAATTCTCAAAAGAGGGTATTTCAAATCACATATAGACTTACAAAAATGTAAATTATAAACAAAATGCCACACTACTGCAAACCCACTAAATGGCTAATGTTTTTAAACAAAACCAAGCGCTTTTGAGATGTAGGGCAAACGGAACTCTCATGGACTGCTGGTGGGGGTATGAGGTGATAAAACCATTTTGGAAAATTGTTTGGCATTAGCCACTAAAAAAGTTGAACATACCTATGCCTTTAGACCATGGAACTCAACTCTGCTTTTTACCTGAGATGACACACTGGATGGAATAGTTATATGACACTCTCAATATCAGAGATCTTACCCAGTATCAAAAGTTACTAATAATTCAAAGGCTAGAGGTAACTGCAAGGTGCAAGCAAAACTTGAACTCCAAAACATCTTAAACATATTCAGTCATTTATTGGTGCCTAAGTCATTTATTGGGCTGGGGTTGTGCCAAGAAAAAAAGGAAGAGCCAGACATGGATGAGTTTTAGAATTACATATGGGGATCTGACAAAAAGCAACATATCTAGGGGCACCTGGGTGGCTCAGTTGGTTAAGGGTCTGATACTTCATTTTGGTTTGAGTCATGATCTCTCACAGTTAGAGACACTGAGCCCTGAGCCAGGCTCTGTGTTGACAACAGGGAGTCTGCTTGGGATTCTCTCTCTATCCCTCCTCTCTCTGTCTCTCAAAATAAATAAATAAATTTTAAAAAAAAAGCAACATATCTAGTCCTTTGCAAAACCAGATTAAACCATGTTGGATTAATTTATTATATTATTAATTTATAATCAGAGAGAGGGAATGATCATAGCGAAAGGGGTCAATTTAACCAACTTAAAGTTTTTGGGTTTTTTTAAATGTTTATTTATTTTTGAGAAAGAAGAGCAGGGAAAAAGAGGGAGACAGAGAATCAGAAGCAGGCTCCAGGCTCTGAGCTGTCAGCACAGATCCTGACATGTGACTCAAACCCACAAACCGTGAGATCATGACCTGAGCCAAAGTCGGACGCTTATCCAACTGAGTCACACAGGAGCCCCAAAGTTTTATAATTTTTTTTTAAAAATTCTTTCAAAAGTCTTTTTTTTTTTTTTTAAAGTCGGTTAAATACGTTGTATAAACTCAGGATTATGGAACAACTGCAAAAAAGAAATTTGCTTTGGTAGAGCCATTTAAAACATGTTTCTATTGCTTTTTTTTTTTAATTTTTTGTTTTTCAACGTTTATTTATTTTTGGGACAGAGAGAGACAGAGCATGAACGGGCGAGGGGCAGAGAGAGAGGGAGACACAGAATCGGAAACAGGCTCCAGGCTCTGAGCCATCAGCCCAGAGCCTGACACGGGGCTCGAACTCCCGGACCGCGAGATCGTGACCTGGCTGAAGTCGGACGCTTAACCGACTGCGCCACCCAGGTGCCCCTTCTATTGCTTTTATTAGGGATTACATATGGAGATCAGGGTGCATCATAGTCCTTTTAACTCATAGTCTCTAAGATTTGAAATCTTAAAGTTGCTGGATAACATAAAATATTTTTGATAAGTGAAGACACTAATGAAATAAATTATAAAACCTCATGATTAAATGAAAATAAGCAGAAAAAGGGAAGCCAGAACAGGGAAGGTCAGAGAAAAAAAATTACAAAAGCACACAATTCAATTTGTGTGTAACTGTCTATAACCCAGAAAAAAGAAGAGTTGGAGTAGTAGATTTTAATTGCCATTGCTGTTTGTTTTGTTTGCCATTCCTTCTCTCACCCTCAGGCAAAAGGCTGTGCTGTCACAACCAAAATATTTAAAAAGTTCTTACGCATTTAATGATAACAGCAAGAAACACCCCAAAATACAATGTCCTGAATGAATATAAAACAATATGCTTCTAAAGAACAAGGAAAGAACAAGGTTCATGTTGTAGAGAGTAGCTTTCTGCTTCCCTGTATTATCACTCAAAAGCTCAGTCTCAGCAGCATAGAGCATGAACAACCAGATTAGCCATTTGTCATCTTTCAAACTCCTGAATGGATGGCCCTTGCAAAGATGGAAAAACAACCTTGGTTAAACAGAGATAAGATGGTTGTTAAGAAGGGAGAGGGAGAATAGTTGTTAGGTTTGTTTGGTTGTTTGTTATTCCCCTTCCTCTGTACTAGAAAGAAGAAAATAATAGGAAATAAATTTATAAAAAAATATGTTTTTATTTTTATTTTTTAAAATATAATTTACTGACAAATTGGCTTCTATGCAACACCCAATCCTCATCCCAACAAGTGCCCTCCTCAATGCCCATCACCCACCTTCCCCTCTCTCCCAACCCCCATCTTTGTTCTTTGCATTCAATGGTTTGCCTCCCTCCCTCTCTGTTTGTAACTTTTTCTTTCCCCTTCTCCTATGGTCCTCTTAATGTTAGGTACAATCATAATGATGGTAATCTTTCAATTCAAAATGTGAAGGTACAGAAAAATAAGATCAAAATCTGTGTAAACAGGAATATGATAAGCTATCAGTGCATTTATTTGCCTAATTGTGATACAGTGGGTAAAAGTTAAACCACTGAAATTGAGTAAAATTACCTTAGAATAAGGATCAGGAAGCCCTTACTCATAGTGGGTAGTAAATTTAAAGAACTATTTGTTTCTAGAAGTGGCAGTGGCAGGAAATTCAACTGGATTCAAAATGATTTTCATCAAATTGATGAAGGATAGAACTATACAAAGTTACTAAGAAAAACCAGGGCATGATTAAACTTTCAGTTCGAGTAAGGAAAACTAATCCATACCACTTAATGACAGGTAACTTGTTAATTGTTCACAACAGAATAATTGCTTGGAACTGAGATGTCTACTAGAAAGTCACCAGCCACATATGGCTGTTTAAATTTAAATTTAAATCAATCAAAATAAAATAAAATATTCAGTTCTTCATTTGCAATATACACATTTCAAGTTCTTAACAGCTTCATGATGTCGGTAGATGCCATATTGGACAGAAGAGTTTATAGACCATTTCCATTACCAGAGGAAGTCCTATTTTGCAGTGCTGGTAAAATGCCCTGTTTCAATACCTCTCATGTTACAATATTGTATTTTATATCTCACTAAAAAGAAATTCTGGTGTTAAATATGATGTTCCAAACCCAATTTCATAGGAAAATAAGTTCTGAGAAATGTGAAAAGAAGTTCCATGAAAAATAAGTGGTAAAAGTTCTACAGTAAAATATCTTGGAAAAATATTTCATGCAGTGGCCCACATTAGTTTCACAGGATATTGTACATTAGTATATTTGAAATGACACTGAAAAATTCTGGAGTAAATATACAAGCTCAACTTTTCTTACACAAATGTTCAAAAAGACAATTTTTTTTCTTAGACTTCTCCAGTGATTTTAATATCCAAGAAAATACAGAAAAATCTTAGGGTATGAATCTTAAACCTATAAATCCAGATCTCATTATGTGTAAATTTATTCATATAACTTGTAAAGTTGGTTTTGTTCTCAAGTTATGACTTAATAATAAGAATGAATGAGCTATATAACTATCAGCTTATGATAACAACAGTACCTTTTTCATTTTACTTTTTACAATAATTATTCAGTAGATAGACGTGGAGTCTTTTTTTTTTTGAGAGAGAGAGAGAAAGAAAATGAGTGGGGGAGGGGCAGAGAGAGAGAGAGAGGGGACAGAGGATCTGAAGCTGGCTCCACACTGACAGCAGCAAGCCGAGCTAAATGCAAGGCTCCAACTCAGGAACCATAAGATCATGACCTGAGCTGAAGTCAGATGCTCAACTGACTGAGCCCCGAGGTGCCCCTACAAATGGTGAGTCTTATTTTAAAGATTCAGCATTCATTAACTTGCCCAAGAATAATGACAACATGCTATAGAAGGATTTATAGCCAAGTTGGCTTTAGTCTAAACCTTGTACCTTTAACATTAAAAAAAATTTTTTTTAATAGCCCTTCTTCCCCCCAATACCCCAAATTATGCCATAGACCCACAAGCAAAGCAGGTAAATGGACAATTTCTCAAACTGAATCTGTGATGGGTAACTCAGATCCCACCAATGATGGGAATAAATCCAATTCCACAGTGGTCCCCAAAGAGACTGCTATCACTGCACCAAATTCTGGCACAGGCTAAGCACTATGCTTCCTGATATAAATATAAGATAACAAAACGTGATCTTTTACTTCAAAAGGACTTCAATCTTGAGAGAAGAAAGCTGAGATAACAAATTTACATGTAATTAATGGCATTCTTGATGTGTGGAAAGAAGTGTAAGCTTACCTTGAGGAGTCAGGTATGACGGTACTGATGAGGTTTGACTGAGATAAAAAATATTTCTTGGATTCCTCATCAGACAACTGTTGGAGAGCTTGCAGTCATGAAGAAAGGCATCTGCAAAAGCAAAGTGGCGTCAGAAAGCTGGCAAGTTTAGAGCAGAGCAACTACTTTGACCAAAACGTGAGTATAGAGTACCTAGTTGAGAAAGTCCTCTATAGGATGACATGAATATCATTTGTCATTATTTGTCATATTGAGCTGAGAGGCCACATAAGCAATTAAAAACAGAAATGGTACAATTTTATTTGTCTGTCAGAAGCATAACTCAGTATAGATTTTAAACTGATTAGAGAGCAAGAAGCAGGGAAATCAGTTACGAGACAATTCCAACAATTCCAGTGAGTAATTTTGGATATGGATAATGACAAGTAGCTAGACTAAGGTAGAGTCAACAGTAATAGAAAATATTTTTGAAAAATAAAAGATGATGAGTTTTATGAAGGTGATTGTGGAACGTTCTTATGAAGATATCCAGTAGAAATTGGATTCAGAAGTCTGGTGTTTGAAAGAAAAGTTAACTCTAAAGATAAACTCTGAAGTCAATAATACTAATTTTCTAATGGCTAGTCAAGGGAGGTAACTTTGACCTCTTATTTCTCTCACTGAAGACTCCACTATTCTATCATTATCAAGACCATCAGTGGGCTTTGAAGATTCCACTTGATATTATACACATATTAGTATCAACCTTTTTATTAGAGTAAGGTCGGGTAAACATGAGTACGACACTCTAAATATATGTTCTTCCCTGTCATAATATCACAGCTTTAAATCATCCTAATAAGTGATCATTACATAAAACTATCCAACCAAAAAGCCAGATATTATTAAATTATCAAAAATTTCCAGTCTACACCTCCTAAGGACATTTTTCAATTCTTTACTGTTGTTTATACATCTAAGCAGATAATTGGTGATTAACTGGCCATTTGATCATTTTAAAAATTAGCATATTTTCAATGTTGCTGCTAAAGTCACTAAATTACATAAAGAAAAGTACTTAATTGTAACCAAATATTTCCATATCCACTGGAAAAAGAGTCACATACTATTTTGTATTATTTTTCATATTATGCTCAATTATATTTTTAAACTAAGGCATAAAAGGCAGAATGGAAACATTTTCAGAATATAAATTCATTTGAATAAGAACAAAGTTTCTGCTAAGATTATGATATATGTTTTGAACACTGAGCAAAAACTCTAAGGATCAAGCCATGCTGGATATCAAATCAAAACTATAATGAGATATCACCTGTTATCTGTTAGGATGGCTATTATAAAAAAAAATGTAAAAGATGACAAGTGTTGGTGAAGATGTGAAGAAATTGGCACCCTTGTACACTGTTGATAGAAATGTAAAATGGCACAGCTGCTATGAAAAATACTATGGAGATTCCTCAAAAAATTAAAAATAGAACTACCATATGACCCAGCAATCCCACTTCTGCATACATATTCACAAGAATTGAAATCGGGACCATGAAGTGATATCTGCACTCCCATGTTCACACAGCTCTATTTTCAATATCCAAAATATGAATGGGTAAAGAAAATGTGATATATATATATATATATATATATATATATATAGGCACACATACATACATATACATACAATGGAAAATTATTCAACCTTAAAAAAGAAGATAATTTTTCCATTTGTGACATTGATGAATCCAGAAGACTTTATGTTAAGTGAAATTAGCCAGATACAGAAAGACAAATAGTACATGATCTCACTTATACATGTGGAATCTAAAATAGTCAAACTCATAGGAACAGACAGCAGGATGGTGGTTCCCAACTGCAGGGGTTGCAGAGAATGGGGAGATGCTGGTCAGGAGTACAGTTTCAGTAATTCAAGTCGAGTAGTTCTGAAGATCTAATGTACATTACGGTGAATATAGTTAATAATGCTTTGCTGTGTTTTTGAAATTTGTGACGAGCGATCCCTATGAAAATAACACCAGCATTCTTCACAGAGCTAGAACAAACAATCCTAAAATTTGTATGGAACCAAAAAAGACCCCAAATAGCTAAAGCAATCCTGAAAAGGAAAACCAAAGCTGGAGGCATCACAATCCTGCACTTCAAGATATACTACAAAGCTATAATCATCAAGACAGTATGGTACTGACACAAAAACAGACACGTAAGCCAAGGGAACAGATTAGAGAACCCAGAAATGGACTCGCAAATGTATGGCCAACTTATCTTTGACAAAGCAGGAAAGAATATACAATGGAATAAAGACAGTCT
>NW_024420962.1:0-3628 GCF_014898765.1 Herpailurus yagouaroundi
CGGGACTCAGCCGTTTACTTCGTAAGGATGTCGAAAGAGGAAGCGCGAACCCCGTTTGAACTCGGGGGGCGCGGTTTTGCCAGCGTCCTGATAAGTCCGGCGGTGCTTTCGAGTAACGGAGCACACGAGCTCTGGGGCGTGTTCGGTGTGCGCTAATGTTGCTACTTAGACACGATCTGGTTGGTGAGGACACGAGTCGGCAGTAGCACTGAATTCCGGGTGGCCTCCCAGGGAGGGCTCCGGTCCAGTCCCTCTCGGCAAGGGCCACATGCGTGTGCTGTGGGTCGGAACCAGTGACCTCGAGCAGAGTCTTGGCCACTTTGTTCCTTGTACCCTGTTGGCCACGTAGGCATGTTCGGGTCACGTGGCCCCCCCCCCCCCCCCTTCGGAGAGCCCTTCCGAGCGTCTCACCTAGACCAGGCACCACCCATCCACGAGTCTCGCTTTGCGGTAACACTGCCGACAGGCTGGCCCAGGCAGGCCCCCAGCGCCCCCGGGACCCACGGTGCAGAGCAGCATCGTGGACCGGGATCTTCGAGCCTCGACCAGGCTGCCGTGCGGGGACGTGTCTTCTAGCAGGGAAGGAATGCTGTAATTAACCCGGCAGCACAGACGTTAAGGGTCACTTGCGATGTCCGAGCAGTTGTGGCATCTAGAAGGTTGTTTGCAGATGCTGTGGTTTCAGAGCCTCTAACAAGGCAGTCTCGAAAATGACCCGTGGTATTTCATTCTCCCTCCAACTCCGCACGTACCTCTAACTCTATCATGTGTAACCTTTACTTGACGGACGGTTGAGGCCAAATTCTTAGATTTTGTAATAGGAAGCATAGCCAGACGGCCTTCTAGTTTATTGAGCGTGAATGACATAGTCTGCATTTCAGAAGCTACTCAGAGTCTCTAATTGTGTTTTCCCTTCCTTTTCCCCCAGATGAATCGGCTCCTAAGGAAGTCAGCAGGGTAAGTAACGCGAATACAATTCCTGCTCCCACCGTGTGGGAAATGAATACTCTCGGACGTACGTGTCCGCAGTGCTCTCACATGTTCAAGCACTAGAAACAGGACGAGCACTGCCTGCCCTCTCCGAAGCATCGCTCGTGAGCGGTTGGAAACTGGAGGCCCCAAACCATGCACGGCCAACAGCTGCGTCTCGTCTGGCCTGCACATGCTCATGGGGTTTTCTGAATGAGTTGCCAGCATGAGGCACCGAGAGACTGCGTGGAAAGACTGGATTTCTGGCTTCTCTTGAGAAACCATAACAGAAGCCGACACCAACTTTTTCCCAGCCCAGGCGCGGAAGTCCCCTCCCCACGCTCCCCCGCAAGGTGCCTGTTACCTGCCCATCCCCTGCCTTTGAGTTCATGCACCTTCTCTCTGGGACAACAGGAGGCAGCCACTTGTGTGTTCAAGACGTGACCTTCCCCCGTACTTTTAGGAAACATTAAATGCGCCGTTTTCACGTCCAAGAGAAATGACTTAGGGGGAGCTTTAAGAGACCTAGCAAACTTAAGAGTTGATGGGGCACGAGTACCGAAAGCCCTGAGCATGCTGTGCTTGGACTGCAGAGTCATAACGAATTACGTAGAAACACATTTTAATTATACTGTATCCATAAAGATCTTAAACGTGGATTCAGTAGCGGAAATACTCCGTTTGAATTTCGTTGGACGCGACTTTAGGTGAGACATCGCTATTATAAAACACAAGCTGAAGTGCTCTTCGTGGGCTCACCTGCACAGGTATCTTCCTTTACTTTTGAAAATCTGAAGAAAGGAAGCTCAAAAATGACCAGGCCATCCCTGCAGGCTGGGCACCATCCCCTCTGTCCACAGCAACCTCTACGGGGTTGGATCGGAGACTGCCACAGGTTAACAGAGCTCGCAAGTGGGAAGTTCCCCAGTCTGGGTGCTCCAAGGTGTAGCAGGGGCGGGAAGGGTCAGCCTGGAGCTTCTGTATCCCCCGGGAGGAGCGGCAAAGGCTAAAACGTGATGCTTGAGGACAAAGAGGGTGGCTGAGAAGCGAGCGCGGGCCGGGTCGTAAGCTGCTGGAGTGCCACTGTCTTGTCACATGTCTGAAGCAGCTCTGTGCACTTTGTGAGTGAATCAGGGCAGTCGGGAAGGAAGCTCCAGTTGGCTCACCAGTCGTCCTTTTTGGTTTTTGACTTAAACTATAAGGAATGCCTACCCTCAGTTTAGCGTTTACAATTCTGAAGAAATTTTAGATTTTGGTGTTGTTTTGTTTTGTTTTTTTTCTTTCAACGTTTTTATTTATTTTTGGGACAGAGAGAGACAGAGCATGAACGGGGGAGGGGCAGAGAGAGAGGGAGACACAGAATCGGAAACAGGCTCCAGGCTCTGAGCCATCAGCCCAGAGCCCGACGCGGGGCTCGAACTCACGGACCGCGAGATCGTGACCTGGCTGAAGTCGGACGCTTAACCGACTGCGCCACTCAGGCGCCCCAGATTTTGGTGTTGTTTTGAGGGAGGTGGGGAAAGGAATAGGGTTGTTGTAGCCGATCTGTGTGTTTTCCCGACATTCTATTGTGCTGACAACGGTTAGAATTGTATTTCTGCCCTCGGCTTATGTCAGGATGTTAACTCTATTCCCTTGTTCTCCAGAACCCTCTTCCTTTGCCTCCAGTGTCCCCAGATACAGAGATTTCCTTCCGCGGTGCTATAACCGATTTGGCGATCGCATCCCACTCCTTTAAATATAAACTAGGTTATATTTGGGTAGAACAGTTGTATAGGCGAAGAGTGGCCTTTTTTTTTTTTTTTTTTTTTAACTGAATACGTTTCTGTGTATTTTAGTTACACAAAATATCGCTGCAGGACATCTCGGATTCAGATCATGACCGTGTCATGGCGTCCTCAGTGCGCCTCTTTCTGGGCAAAGCATCTTTGAGTAGAGGGATTGTGTCCTCTCTTTTCTGGTGAAACATACTTTTAAAACAGTTTCTCAGAATGCTTCCTTAGAGTCTGGCTGACGCTGTCTAGACCAAGGGTACATTATCAGTAGGTTTTTAGAAGGCGGCAGCTGTGACTTGACGTTACAGACCCATTGTGGCAGGACGCCGAGACCGTGAGGTGGGACAGGGAACTCCTTGGAAACCGTGCATCTGTAATACGGTTTTAAGGGAGAATTCCCTTTGTAAAGAAACTTGTAGACAGAAAGTGGTCGGGGGAGTTTATTTGAGAAGTTGACACTTGAGCAGAGACCGGAGGGAATAAGAAGACCGTCCAGAAGGAGGAGACGAAGGCAGAAGGGCAGCGAGGGCTGGGGCTGGAGTAGAAGGGGGGTTCAGGCCTGGGAACTCACTCCACAGGCTGTGGGTGGAATTCTGAGAACGATTGGAAACCACTGGGTCACGGTCTGACTTTAGAAACAAATTTGTTTATGTTTATTTTTGAGAGAGAGAGTGCGCGCACACGAGCAGGAGAGGGGCAGCGGGAGAGGGAGACGCAGAATCCAAAGCAGGCTCCAGGCTCTGAGCTGTCCTCACAGAGCCCGACAAGGGGCTCGAACCCACGGTCCGCAAGATCATGACCTGAGCCAAAGTTGGGTGCCTAACCGACTGAGCCACCCAGGTGTCTTTGGGTCACAGTCCAACTTAAACATTAGGCGAGTCCCC
>NW_024420963.1:0-2244 GCF_014898765.1 Herpailurus yagouaroundi
ACGGGACTCAGCCGTTTACTTCGTAAGGATGTCGAAAGAGGAAGCGCAAACCCCGTTTGAACTCGGGGAGCGCGGTTTTGCCAGCGTCGGGTAAGTCCGGCCGTGCTTTCGAGTAACGGAGCACACGAGCTCTGGGGCGTGTTCGGTGTGCTCTAATGTTGCTACTTAGACACTATCTGGTTGGTGAGGACACGAGTCGGCAGTAGCACTCAATTCCGGGTGGCCGCCCAGGGAGGGCTCCGGTCCAGTCCCTCTCGGCGAGGGCCACATGCGTGTGCTGTGGGTCGGAACCAGTGACCTCGAGCAGCGTCTTGGCCGCTTTGTTCCTTGTACCCTGTTGGCCACGTAGGCATGTTGGGGTCACGTGGCCAGCCCCCCCCCCCCCCGGGGGGGAGAGCCCTTCCGAGAGTCAGAACGAATTACGTAGAAACACATTTTAATTAGACTGTATCCATAAAGATCTTAAACGTGGATTCAGTAGTGGAAATACTCAGTTTGAATTGCGTTGGACGCGACTTTAGGTGAGACATCGCTATTATAAAACACAAGCTGAAGTGCTCTTCATAGGCTCACCTGCACAGGTATCTGCCTTTACTTTTGACAATCTGAAGAAAGGAAGCTCAGAAATGACCAGGCCATCCCTGCAGGCTGGGCACCATCCCCTCCGTCCACAGCAACCTCTACGGGGTTGGATCGGAGACCGCCACAGGTTAACAGAGCTGGCAAGTGGGAAGTTCCCCAGTCTGGGTGGTCCAAGGTGTAGCAGGGGCCGGAAGGGTCAGCCTGGAGCTTCTGTATCCCCCGGGAGGAGCGGCAAAGGCTAAAACGTGATGCTTGAGGACAAAGAGGGCGGCTGAGAAGCGAGCGCGGGCCGGGTCGTAAGCTGCTGGAGTGCCACTGTCTTGTCACGTGTCTGAAGCAGCTCTGTGCACTTTGTGAGTGAATCAGGGCGGTTGGGAAGGAAACTCCAGTTGGCTCACCAGTTGTCCTTCTTGGTTTTTGACTTAAACTATAAGGAATGCCTACCTTCAGTTTAGCATTTACAATTCTGAAGAAATGTTAGATTTTGGTGTTGTTTTGAGGGAGGCGGGGAAAGGAATAGGGTTGTTGTAGCCCATCTGGGTGTTTTCCCGACATTCTATTGTGCTGACAACGGTTAGAATTGTATTTCTGCCCTCGGCTTATGTCAGGATGTTAACTCTATTCCCTTGTTCTCCAGAACCCTCTTCCTTTGCCTCCAGTGTCCCCAGATACAGAGATTTCCTTCCGCGGTGCTATAACCGATTTGGCGATCGCATCCCACTCCTTTAAATGTAAACTAGGTTATATTTGGGTAGAAGAGTTGTATAGGCGAAGAGTGGCCTTTTTTTTTTTTTTTTTTAACGGAATACGTTTCTGTGTATTTTAGTTACACAAAATACCGCTGCAGGACGTCTCGGATTCAGATAATGACCGTGTCATGGCATCCTCAGTGCGCCTCTTTCTGGGCAAAGCATCTTTGAGGAGAGGGATTGTGTCCTCTCTTTTCTGGTGAAACATACTTTTAAAACAGTTTCTCAAAATGCTTCCTTAGAGTCTGGCTGACGCTCTCTAGACAAAGGGTACATTATCAGTAGGTTTTTAGAAGGCGGCAGCTGTGACTTGACATTACAGACCCGTTGTGGCAGGACGCCGAGACCGTGAGGTGGGACAGGTAACTCCTTGGAAACCGTGCATCTGTAATACGGTTTTAAGGGAGAATTCCCTTTGTAAAGAAACTTATAGACAGAGAGTGGTCGGGGGAGTTTATTTGAGAAGCTGACACTTGAGCAGAGACCGGAGGGAATAAGAAAACCATCCAGAAGGAGGAGACGAAGGGCAGAAGGGCAGCGAGGGCTGGGGCTGGAGTAGAAGGGGGGTTCAGGCCTGGGAACTCACTGCACAGGCAGTGGGTGGAATTCTGAGAACGATTGGAAACCACTGGGTCACGGTCTAACTTTAAAAACAAATTTGTTTATGTTTATTTTTGAGAGAGAGAGAGAGAGATGCACACGAGCAGGAGAGGGGGGGCGAGAGAGGGAGACGCAGAATCCAAAGCAGGCTCCAGGCTCTGAGCTGTCATCACAGAGCCCTACAAGGGGCTCGAACTCACGGTCCACAAGATCATGACCTGAGCCAAAGTTGGGTGCCTAACCGACTGAGCCACCCAGGTGTCTTTGGGTCACAGTCTAACTTACACATTAGGCGAGTCCCCGTAGCTGCTGC
>NW_024420964.1:0-3804 GCF_014898765.1 Herpailurus yagouaroundi
ATCCCTAGATCCGGACACACAGAGACCCTCCTGCCTAAAAACCTCACGCTAGGGGTGCCTGGGTGGCGCAGTCGGTTCAGCATCCGACTTTAGCCAGGTCACGATCTCGCGGTCCGGGAGTTCGAGCCCCGCGTCAGGCTCTGGGCTGATGGCTCAGAGCCTGGAGCCTGTTTCCGATTCTGTGTCTCCCTCTCTCTCTGCCCCTCCCCCGTTCAGGCTCTGTCTCTCTCTGTCCCAAAAATAAATAAATGTTGAAAAAATAAAAATAAAAATTAAAAAAAAAATAAAAACCTCACGCTGGACGTCTACACGGTGTTCGTGAACCAATTCGTTCTTTGAACACTTTCTTTCTCTTCTGGGGAGGGGAACTGTAGCTGGTCTCAAGCTGGGTTCTCAGTCACCCCACAGGAGTCCCCTATAAACACGATACACGGGCAGACCCCTTGCTCTGACCACGCACCTCGGAGAGCACAGCCGTTCCCGAGGCCTGGGTGTGGGGCGGAGAGGAACGAACAGCTGTTCCCCACCTCTTCTGGGCTGGACGGGGTGTCACCCGTGGGAACAAGGAGGCGATGCACAACACGGGCAGCTTATCGCGGGTTTTCCTCCCGCCGTGCCTCCGAGCTTTCGTCTTCCCATTTGCGAAACAAGGAGGTTAAAGCGCACTGCCTCTAAAATACTTTTCAACACGCGCTGTCTGTGATAATCTGTGCCCCAGGGTTTGAATTTCGTCGTCAGACTTCAAATTCTAATCGTTAACCTGGCGGATGGGTGAGTACACCCCCCTTCCTTTGATTCCTAGTGACACGATTGCATCATGAGAGCAAAATGTCCTCTTATGGCTACTCTTGCATATTATTGTCCTATCAACTCTCCAATATTAAAGCCCTATCGACACAGCAAAGATGATTCACAAGAGCCAAGTGGTCTGTCAGTAGACGAATGAATCAAGAAAATGCCACACACACACCATGTATGTATACAAACTAGAGGAGATATAATATCAGAATATTATTCAGTCCGTGGGGCGCCTGGGTGGCTCAGTCACAGTTACATGTCCGACTTCGGCTCAGGTCATGATCTCACGGCTCGTGACTTTGAGCCCCGTGTCGGGCTCTGTGCTGACAGCTCGGAGCCTGGAGCTGCTTCAGAATCTGTGTTTCCCTCTCTCTCTCTGCCCCTCCCCCCTGCTCATGCTCTGTGTCTCTCTCCCTCTCAAAAATAAACATGAAACAGAAGTCCAGTCCTAAAAAAGGAGGAAATCCTGCTAATTTGTGGTAACACAGATGAAACTAGAGGGCATTCTGCTAATTACAATAAACTAGACACAGAAAGACAAACGCTATATTATCTCACTTACACGTGGAATCTAAAAGGCCAACGTCACAGGAGTATAGATCAGATTGGCAGGTGTCGGGGCTGGGGTGTGGGGGAAATGGGGGAGAAGACGGTCACAGGTTACAAACTTTCTGGTGGGAATGCACGCTGGTGCAGCCACTGTGGAAAACAGTCCAGAGGCTCCACAAGAAACTGAAAATAGAATTACCATATGACCCAGTCATTCTACTTCTGAGTTTTTACCCAAAGATTATGAAAACACTAATTTGAAAAGCTGTACGCACCCTTAGGTTTACAGCAGCATTACTGACGACAGGCAAAGCACGGAAGCAGCCCGAGTGCCCGTGAAAAGATGAACGGACAAAGAAGGTGTGGTGTATACACAATGGGAGATTATGCAGCCATGAAAAAGGATGAGATCCTGCCATCTGCAACAATACGGATGGATCTAGACGGTATGATGCCAAGGGTCGGAGAAAGACAAATACCAGATGATTTCACTTATACGTGGGATTTAGGAAACAAAACAAAGAATGGGAAAAAGGAACAAAAACCAGACTCTTACGTACAGAGAACAAATCAATGGTTATCAGGAGAGAGGTGGGTGGGGGTGGGGAAAAGAGGTGAGCGGGACTAAAGAGTGCACGTACTGTGATGAGCACCGGGTAACAGGTAGAACTGTTGAGTCACCATATCCTACACCTGAAACTAACGTAGCACTGTATGTCAATTACACCGGAATTAAAATGAAAAAGATGATCATTTAAAAAAAGAGACAGAGGAACTTAAAAGAGTAAAACAGACACAGACACATACCAATCCAGTGCCACATGTAACCACTTAAGGACCCTGATTTGAACAAAACGACTTAAAAAGAATCTTTTCAGACAGTTGAGGGGAACTGAACATGGCCCGAGGATGAAGGTATTATTGCTACGTAGGCCTGTCAGGCATGAACATGGCATGTAATTGAGGTTTTTGTGTAAAAAAAATGTCATTTCCCAGTAGAAACCTATACAGAAGCCTTTATGGCTGAAATTACGCGATGACAGAGATTTGCTTTAAACTACACCAGCAATCAAAAAGGGGAGGGGATGTGCAGACGAAAGGCACAGCGACACGGTCATCACTGAAGCTGGGTGGCAGGTATGCGGCGGTCAATACGCAATTCTCTCTTCTTTTACGTAGAGCAAGTGTCTATACACAAAAGGAAGTTAAAACGCAAAGAAAAGAAGAGACCAGTAACAGCCCAGGGAAGCACCGATCCCCCCCCGCTGCTCGTTTACTCAGCAGCCTTCCTGCGTGTCCACAGAAGACGGACACAACCCGCACCCTGTGTGAGTTTCAGAAAGCAAAGGACTTGGACACAGCGTGGCCTTCAGCAGGTAGGGGACGAGCCAGCCAACTCTAGGACGTCTCTGCCCATTTGTGATAACTTCTACACAAATAAACGTGAAATACTAACCATGCGCACTGAATAAAAAAGGTTACAAACTTTCAGGTATAAGATGAGAAAGTTCTGGAATCTGATGTAGAGGACGGGTCTGGAACCAAAACTGCTGTAGTCCAAATGGAAAACCGCTGGAAGGAGACTTTCGGTGATGTCGCCACACACACCCCAGCCCTGGCGGGCACGGGTGCATCCCTTGACTTGACTGCAGCGACCGCTTCATAGGCACACGTGCATCAAGTCATCGTGTACTGTATGATGTACACGTACGCTGAAGTATATACCATTCTTATTTGTCAAAAATAAAAATAAAATAATTTTTGAGCAAAAGAATCCTTCAGAAAATAATAAACATCTTGATAAAAATGATAAGAGCAACGACGACAAAGGACACGGAACATTTAATCTCTCCGTAAAATCTCCACGGTCCTTCTGAATCAGCCTTTGCCCCCAAGGCTACCACTATTTGTGACTTTTGTCCGCTACAGATTAGCCTCGCTCGTTAGAATGTTATCTAAACGGACTCACGCAACATGTCCCGTTTTGAACTCGAGTCTATCAGCCTGCCGCAATATCACTGAGATGCCGTCCACTGTCGTGTCCCAGTGGTCTGTCCCTTCCACGGCTCACTGCATGCTGTTGCGTGAACAAAAACAATGTGTTTCTCTGTTCTACCACTGTGGGTCGTGCGGGATGTTTGTGTTTTCTGGCTCTGGGATATTATGAATAAAGCTGCTGTGAACATCTTCGTGTGAACCCAGAAGAACCCAGAAGTCTTCCTGTGGACACAGGTTTTCGATTATCTTAGGCAAATCTGTAAGAGTGAAATTCGTGGGTCGAAAAGTAAATGTATGTTTAACTTTTCAAGAAACTGCCAAACCCTTTACAGTGCTATATATGAAGTATGGTTATCAAAGTGATTTAGGTATTTTAGGCTAAAATAAATTATAAATAGGTCATCAGGTCACGCAAACACCACTGGCAGAAAAGTTCTAACCAAGAATGAGCTCTCACAT
>NW_024420965.1:0-3502 GCF_014898765.1 Herpailurus yagouaroundi
CTAGACACACGGTGTTCGCGAACCAATTCGTTCTTTGAACACTTTCTCTCTCTTCTGGGCAGGGGAACTGTAGCTGGTCGCAAGCTGGGTTCTTAGTCACCCGGCAGGGGTCCCTATAAACACGATAACACGGGCAGACCCCTTGCT
This sequence comes from Herpailurus yagouaroundi, assembly GCF_014898765.1. NCBI lineage: Eukaryota > Metazoa > Chordata > Mammalia > Carnivora > Felidae > Herpailurus > Herpailurus yagouaroundi. The sequence continues at coordinate 148 of NW_024420965.1, forward strand.
CTGACCACACACCTCGGAGAGCACAGCCGTTCCCGAGGCCTGGGTGTGGGGCGGAGAGGAACGAACAGCTGTTCCCCACCTCTTCTGGGCCGGACGGGGTGCCACCCGTGGGAACAAGCAGGCGATGCACAACACGGGCAGCTTATCGCGGGGTTTCCTTCCGCCGTGCCTCCGAGCTCTCGTCTTCCCATTTGCGAAACGAGGAGGTTAAAGCGCACTGCCTTTAAAATACTTTTCAACACGCGCTGTCTGTGATAATCTGTGCCCTAGGGTTTGAATTTCGTCGTTAGACTTCAAATTCTAATCTTTAACCTGGCAGTTAGGTGAGTACACCCCGCTTCCTTTGATTCCTAGTGACACGATTGCATCATAAGAGCAAAATGTCCTCTTATGGCTACTCTTGCATATTAATGTCCTATCAACTCTCCAATATTAAAGCCCTATCGACACAGCAAAGATGATTCACAAGAGCCAAGTGGTCTGTCAGTAGATGAATGAATCAAGAAAATGCCACACACACACCATGTATGTACACAAACTAGAGGAGATATAATATCAGAATAGTATTCAGTCCGTGGGGTGCCTGGGTGGCTCAGTCACAGTTACATGTCCGACTTCGGCTCAGCTCATGATCTCACGGCTCGTGACTTTGAGCCCCGTGTCGGGCTCTGTGCTGACAGCTCGGAGCCTGGAGCTGCTTCAGAATCTGTGTTTCCCTCTCTCTCTCTGCCCCTCCCCCCTGCTCATGCTCTGTGTCTCTCTCCCTCTCAAAAATAAACATGAAACAGAAGTCCAGTCCTAAAAAAGGAGGAAATCCTGCTAATTTGTGGTAACACAGATGAAACTAGAGGGCATTCTGCTAATTAACATAAACTAGACACAGAAAGGCAAACGCTATATTATCTCACTTACATGTGGAATCTAAAAGGCCAACCTCACAGGAGTACAGATCAGAGTGGCAGGTGTCCGGGGCTGGGGTGTGGGGGAAATGCGGGAGAAGACGGTCAAAGGCTACAAGCTTTCTGGGGGGAATGCACACTGGTGCAGCCACTGTGGAAAACAGTCCAGAGGCTCCACAAGAAACTAAAAATAGAATTACCATATGACCCAGTCATTCTACTGCTGAGTTTTTTACCCAAAGATTATGAAAACACCAATTTGAAAAGCTGTACGCACCCTTAGGTTTATAGCAGCATTACTGACGACAGGCAAAGCACGGAAGCAGCCCGAGTGCCCGTGAAAACATGAACGGCCAAAGAAGGTGTGGTGTATACACAATGGGAGATTACGCGGCCATAAAAAAGGATGAGATCCTGCCCTCTGCAACAACACGGATGGATCTAGACGGTATGATGCCAAGGGTCGGAGAAAGACAAATACCAGATGATTTCACTTAGACGTGGGACTTAGGAAACAAAACAAAGAATGAGAAAAAGGAACAAAAACCAGACTCTTTCGTACAGAGAACAAATCGATGGTTATCAGGAGAGAGGTGGGTGGGGGTGGGAAAAAGAGTGCAAGGGACTAAAGAGTGCACGTACTGTGAGGAGCACCGGGTAACAGGTGGAACTGTTGAGTCACCATATCCTACACCTGAAACTAACGTAGCACTGTGTGTCAATTACACCGGAATTAAAAGGAAAAAGATGATCATTTAAAAAAAGAGACAGAGGAACTTAAAAGAGTAAAACAGACACAGGCACATACCAATCCAGTGGCACATGTAACCACTTAAGGACCCTGATTTGAACAAAACGACTTAAAAAGAATCTTTTCAGACAGTTGAGGGAAACTGAACATGGCCCGAGGATGAAGGTATTGTTGCTACGTGGGCCTGTCAGGCACGAACATGGCATGTAGTTGAGGTTTTCGTGTAAAAAAAAATGTCATTTCCCAGGAGAAACCTATACAGAAGCCTTTAGGGCTGAAATTACACGATGACAGAGATTTGCTTTAAACTACACCAGCGATCAAAAAGGGGAGGGGATGTGCAGACGAAAGAACAGGCACGCGGCCATCACTGAAGCTGGGTGGCAGGTATGCGGCGGTCAGTATGCGATTCTCTCTTCTTTTACGTAGAGCAAGTGTCTATCCACAAAAGGAAGTTAAAACGCAAAGAAAAGAAGAGACCAGGAACAGCCCAGGGAAGCACCGATCCCCCCCGCTGCTCGTTTACTCAGCAGCCTTCCTGCGTGTCCACAGAAGACGGACACAACCCGCACCCTGTGTGAGTTTCAGAAAGCAAAGGACTTGGACGCAGCGTGGCCTTCAGCAGGTAGGGGACAAGCCAGCCAACTCTAGGACGTCTCTGCCCATTCGTGACAACTTCTACACAAATGAACGTGAAATACTGACTACGCACACTGAATAAAAAAGGTTACAAACTTTCAGATATAAGAGGAGAAAGTTCTGGAATCTGATGTAGAGGACGGGTCTGGAACCAAAACTGCTGTCGTCCAAATGGAAAAGCGCTGGAAGGAGCCTTTCGGTGCTGTCGCCACACACACCCCAGCCCTGGCGGGCACGGGTGCGTCCCTTAACTTGACTGCAGTGACCGCTTCGTAGGCACACGTGGATCAAGCCATCATGTATTCTACGATGTACACGTGCGCTGAAGTATATACCATTCTTATTCGTCAAAAATAAAAATAAAATAATTTTTAAGCAAAAGAGTCCTTCAGAAAATAATAAACATCTCGGTAAAAATAGTAAGAGCAACGACAACAAAGGACACGGAACATTTAATCTCTCCGTAAAATCTCCACGGTCCTTCTGAATCAGTCTTTGCCCCCAAGGCTACCACTATTTGTGACTTTTGTCCGCTACAGATTAGCCTTGCCCGTTAGAATGTTATCTAAACGGACTCATGCAACGTGTCCCGTTTTGAACTCGAGTCTATCAGCCTGCTGCAAGATCGCTGAGATGCCATCCACTGTCGTGTCCCAGGAGTCTGTCCCTTCCACGCCTTGCCGCATGCTGCTGCGTGAACAAAAACAATGTGTTTCTCTGTTCTACCACTGTGGGTCGTGTGGGATGTTTGTGTTTTCTGGCTCTGGGATATTATGAATAAAGCTGCTGTAAACATCTTCGTGTGAACCCAGAAGAACCCAGAAGTCTTCCTGTGGACACAGGTTTTCGATTATCTTAGGCAAATCTGTAAGAGTGAAATTCGTGGGTCGAAAAGTAAATGTATGTTTAACTTTACAAGAAACTGCGAAACCCTTTACGGTGCTATATATCAAGTGGGTTATCAATGTGATTTAGGTATTTTAGGCTAAAATAAATTATAAATAGGTCATCAGGTCACACAAACACCACTGGCAGAAAAGTTCTAACCAAGAATGAGCTCTCACAT
>NW_024420966.1:0-1088 GCF_014898765.1 Herpailurus yagouaroundi
ACACCCAGTGCTCATCCCAAAAGGTGCCCTCCTCAATACCCATCACCCACCCTCTCCTCCCTCCCACCCCCCATCAACCCTCAGTTTGCTCTCAGTTCTCAACAGTCTCTTATGCTTTGGCTCTCTCCCACTCTAACCTCTTTTTTTTTTTTTTTCCTTCCCCTCCCCCATGGGTTCCTGTTCAGTTTCTCAGGATCCACATAAGAGTGAAACCATATGGTATCTGTCTTTCTCTGTATGGCTTATTTCACTTAGCATCACACTCTCCAGTTCCATCCACGTTGCTACAAAAGGCCATATTTCATTTTTTCTCATTGCCACGTAGTATTCCATAGTGTATATAAACCACAATTTCTTTATCCATTCATCAGTTGATGGACATTTAGGCTCTTTCCATAATTTGGCTATTGTTGAGAGTGCTGCTATGAACATTGGGGTACAAGTGCCCCTATGCATCAGTACTCCTGTGTCCCTTGGATAAATTCCTAGCAGTGCTATTGCTGGGTCATAGGGTAGGTCTATTTTTAATTTTCTGAGGAACCTCCACACTGCTTTCTAGAGCGGCTGCACCAATTTGCATTCCCACCAACAGTGCAAGAGGGTTCCCGTTTCTCCACATCCTCTCCAGCATCTATAGTCTCCTGATTTGTTCATTTTGGCCACTCTGACTGGCGTGAGGTGATACCTGAGTGTGGTTTTGATTTGTATTTCCCTGATAAGGAGCGACGCTGAACATCTTTTCATGTGCCTGTTGGCCATCCGGATGTCTTCTTTAGAGAAATGTCTATTCATGTTTTCTGCCCATTTCTTCACTGGGTTATTTGCTTTTCGGGTGTGGAGTTTGGTGAGCTCTTTGTAGATTTTGGATACTAGCCCTTTGTCCGATATGTCATTTGCAAATATCTTTTCCCATTCCGTTGGTTGCCTTTTCGTTTTGTTGGTTGTTTCCTTTGCTGTGCAGAAGCTTTTTATCTTCATAAGGTCCCAGTAATTCACTTTTGCTTTTAATTCCCTTGCCTTTGGGGATGTGTCGAGTAAGAGATTGCTACGGCTGAGGTCAGAGAGGTCTTTTCCTGCTTTCTCCTCTA
>NW_024420967.1:0-3950 GCF_014898765.1 Herpailurus yagouaroundi
GGGGTTTCTATTCTATTCCATTGGTCTATGTGTCTGTTTTTGTGCCATAGGATTTTTTTATGTATAGTATCATGTCATTTGCATCTTCCTTACCAATTTGGATTCCTTTTATTTCTTTTTGTTGTGTAATTGTTGTGTGGTATTTTGCTGAATAAAAATGTTGTTTTGTTCCTGATCTTAAGGGGAAAGCTCTCAGTTTTTCCCCATTGAGTATGATGTTGACTGGGTTTTTCATTTAAGGCCTTTATTATATTGAGGTATGGTCCCTCTGGACTTACTTTGCAGAGGGTTTTTATCATGAATGGATGTTGTACTTTGACAAATGCTTTTTTGATATCTATTGAAATGATCATATGGTTTTTATCCTTTATCTTATTGATGTGATGTAGCATTCTGATTGTTTTGCAAATATTGAATCATCCTTGAATCCTGGAAATAAATCCTACTTGATTGTGATGCATGATTTTTTTAAATGTATTGTTGGATTTGGTTTGCTAATATTTTGTTGAGGATTTTTGCATCCATGTTCATGAGAGATATTGGTCTGTAGATCTCTTTTGTTTTGTGGTATCTTTACCTGGTTTTTGGTATCAGGGTGATATTGGACTCAAATAATGAATTTGAAAGTTTTCTTTCCTTTTGTATTTTTGGAATAGTTTGAGGAGGACAAGTATTAACTCTTGTTTGAATGTTTTGCAGAATTTGCCTGTGAAGCCATCTGGTTCTGCATTTTTATTTGTTGAGAATTCAAAAAAATTTTTTTTAAATGTTTTATTTATTTTCAAGAGAGAAAGAGACAGAGAGAGAGAGAGAGAGAGACAGAGAAAGACAGAGAGAGAATAAGTAGGGGAGGGGTAGAGAAAGAGAGAAAAAGAGAGAGTATGAATGGGGGAGGAGGAGAGAGAGAGAGAGAGAGAGAGAATCTGAAGCAGGCTCCAGGCTCTGAGTGGTCAGCACAGAGCCCGACATGGGGCTTGAACTCATGAACCAAGAGATCATGACCTGAGCTGAAGCTGGACACTTAACTGACCGAACCACCCAGGTGCCCCAGAGAATTTTTTTTTTAATTTAAATTTTAGTTAGTTAACATACAGTGCAGTATTTGTTTCTGGAGTATAATTCAGTGATTTGTCACTCACAAAACCCAGTGCTCATCACTACAAGGTACACCCTCCTTCCCCTTCACCCATCTAGTCCATCTCCCACCCACATGCCTCCATCAAGAGTCTCTATCTCTATTCTCTATCATTAAGAGTCTCATGTGGTTTGTTTCCCTCTCTTTTCTTCCCCCTACCCCTTCCCATATGTTCATTTGTTTTGTTTCCCAAATTTATTGGGAATTCTTTGATTACTGATTCCATTTCATTGCTGGTAATTACTCTGTTATAATTTTCTGTTTCTTTCTCCTTTAGTTTTGGTAGGTTATATGTTTCTAGGAATTTATCCACTTCTAAGCTGTCCAATTTGTTGGCGTATAGGTTTTCCTAATATTTTGTTAAGATTGTTTGTGTTTCTATGGTTGTTATTTCTCATCTTTCATTTGTCATTTTATTTGGGTTCTCTTTCTCTTTTTTAACGAGGCTTGCTCAAGGTTTATTAATTTAGTTGATCTTCCCAAAAAATCATCTCCTGTTTCATTGATCTGTTTATTATGTTTTTTAGTTTCTGTATCAGTAATTTCTGCTCTAATTTTTTATTATTTCCTTCATGTGTTGGGTTTTGGTTTTATTTGTTCTTCTTTTTCTTACTCCTTTAAGGGGTAAAGTTAGGTTATTTATCTGAGGTTTTTTTTCTTACTTCTTAAGGTAGGCCTGTATTATATAAACTTCTGAGGGAAGAACTTTTAAATGAAAAGGAACCAGGATTTAATGACTGGAGAAATTCTTAGCCTATTTGGTTTGCAAAAGATGCTAAAATTAAGAGATTAATGGAGAGAAAATTGTGTTTTAGAGAAAAAGCTATGATTGGCTGGACAAACTTTTCCTTATGCTTCAGTAAGATCAAGGCATGCAGTCATGCAGCAGTTTCTCTGAAGAGACTGAATCTCTTCAGTGAATGATAAAGACTGTCTTATTTTCCTGGGACCACCAATTATACTGATAAACTGGGGATGAGAAGTTTGTATTGTTTTCTAGTTTTTGTTGTTGTTTGTTTATTTTGAGTTGGAGAGTAAAGGGTTGTTGGTGTGTGTTCAGATTGCAATTGTCTTTTGCTGTTCTGGGACCCTTAATTTCCACATGGCACCAGAGCATGTCTGCCCCAGAGTGGTGTTCTGGGTCTTGTATTCTCTCAAACCCTTTCCTTTTGATTTACCAGATGCCAGTGGTACCAAACTGAGACCTGTTTCTAGTATGTTTCCATACTTTGAGTTGACTTTCTTCCTCTGGGGTTAATTTTGTTTAGTACTCACCCTAGACCCTCTCTTTCCTTCTTTCTCCTCCACGCTCATCCCTTTTCCTTCCCTCTTTAATATATTCTCTGCCCTGACTTTCCACTCTGGATTTGGACACTTATTTCCTTATTTACAAGCAACTTGAAGTTCACAGTATTTTTTTGACTCCTATTTATATTGTTAGTGTGGGTTATGAGCAGTTCATTTGCTCTTGTTAATTTGTATATTTTTGTAGGTGATGGAAAGTGGCTGCATTATCTTATGGCAGGGTTTCTCAACCTTGATATCCTGACTTTTGGGAAGAGATTTTTGTTGTGGGCAACTGCCCTGTGCATTCCAGAATGTTTAGCAGCACCTTGCCTCTACTCACTATATGACAGTAGTGGCCATCTCCTCCATTGTGACAGCCCTGGATGTCTCTAGACATTGCTAAATGTCCTGTAAGAGGCAAAATCACATCCGGTTGGTCACCACTGTCTTATAGGAACACTTTCTATCTCTTTTTGCTTTACTACTATACTTAGAGATTTCTCAGCTTTATTTTTCATTTTCTGTCATCATGCTTTAATATTTGTTGTTCTCAGAGTGTTCCTTTAAAAACAATTAAAATTGCGTCCTGCTTTTTTTCATGAATGCAGTATCTCTTCTTTTTCTTTTAAAAACATTATTTATAATTGTTAACTTGATGTTTGAATTGTTGCTTTATTAACTTTGTTTCCTCTACTATTTGATTACTCTTGGGTAATAATTCATACTTCAGAGTAAGGCACTACAATACTAATGGAAACCTGTTTGTGTGTGCATGGAGTGTATTCATTGGTCTTCAGTGTAGGATAACTGGAGAGTGATCCTATTTCATGGGGGAATTCCTAGTATCAGTATCAATGGATATTTTCTCTTGGTCTGATCAATTTCACCACAGAGAAAGTTTTCAATTTTCTGCTTACCAGTTAGTATATTGGGTAGGGATCAAGGGAAGGAGCCAGAGGTGGAGGGTGGGGTGGAAGGATGTCTCACTTTTCAGTGTGTAGCTTTTCCATTTATGCCCTTGGCTTTTTAGTAAAGAACTTCCCAAGCTTTGCCAGGTTCCTCCTTCATACTTTAACCTCTTCAGATGATAAACATGCAGTCTTCTGCTGGGTTACATAGAAGGAGACCTGGGGCTTAGTTGCTCTTTTTTAAAGATTTTCAACCAATTGTCCTATTTTCAGTCCTACCTTTACTGTTTTCTTAAAGGTATCTGATGCCTGCAGTTCTTGAACCTTGCATACTTCCATTTGAGACTGCCTGTTCCGAAATGATGCTTAGCTTTCAGCTTTCTGTGATCCTCTGGGCCAATTGCCTCTTATCTATTTGTTTTCTAGCCCTTAAAACTTGTTTTTAATGTTTTTAAGTCTGTAAAAATACAGAGTTGTATTTTATTTTATTTTATTTTTATTTTTTTTAAGTTTCTTTTTTTTATTATTTTTTTATTTTTATATGAAATTTATTGTCAAATTGGTTTCCATACCACACCCAGTGCTCATCCCAAAAGGTGCCCTCCTCAATACCCATCACC
>NW_024420968.1:0-3628 GCF_014898765.1 Herpailurus yagouaroundi
CGGGACTCAGCCGTTTACTTCGTAAGGATGTCGAAAGAGGAAGCGCGAACCCCGTTTGAACTCGGGGGGCGCGGTTTTGCCAGCGTCCTGATAAGTCCGGCGGTGCTTTCGAGTAACGGAGCACACGAGCTCTGGGGCGTGTTCGGTGTGCGCTAATGTTGCTACTTAGACACGATCTGGTTGGTGAGGACACGAGTCGGCAGTAGCACTGAATTCCGGGTGGCCTCCCAGGGAGGGCTCCGGTCCAGTCCCTCTCGGCAAGGGCCACATGCGTGTGCTGTGGGTCGGAACCAGTGACCTCGAGCAGAGTCTTGGCCACTTTGTTCCTTGTACCCTGTTGGCCACGTAGGCATGTTCGGGTCACGTGGCCCCCCCCCCCCCCCCTTCGGAGAGCCCTTCCGAGCGTCTCACCTAGACCAGGCACCACCCATCCACGAGTCTCGCTTTGCGGTAACACTGCCGACAGGCTGGCCCAGGCAGGCCCCCAGCGCCCCCGGGACCCACGGTGCAGAGCAGCATCGTGGACCGGGATCTTCGAGCCTCGACCAGGCTGCCGTGCGGGGACGTGTCTTCTAGCAGGGAAGGAATGCTGTAATTAACCCGGCAGCACAGACGTTAAGGGTCACTTGCGATGTCCGAGCAGTTGTGGCATCTAGAAGGTTGTTTGCAGATGCTGTGGTTTCAGAGCCTCTAACAAGGCAGTCTCGAAAATGACCCGTGGTATTTCATTCTCCCTCCAACTCCGCACGTACCTCTAACTCTATCATGTGTAACCTTTACTTGACGGACGGTTGAGGCCAAATTCTTAGATTTTGTAATAGGAAGCATAGCCAGACGGCCTTCTAGTTTATTGAGCGTGAATGACATAGTCTGCATTTCAGAAGCTACTCAGAGTCTCTAATTGTGTTTTCCCTTCCTTTTCCCCCAGATGAATCGGCTCCTAAGGAAGTCAGCAGGGTAAGTAACGCGAATACAATTCCTGCTCCCACCGTGTGGGAAATGAATACTCTCGGACGTACGTGTCCGCAGTGCTCTCACATGTTCAAGCACTAGAAACAGGACGAGCACTGCCTGCCCTCTCCGAAGCATCGCTCGTGAGCGGTTGGAAACTGGAGGCCCCAAACCATGCACGGCCAACAGCTGCGTCTCGTCTGGCCTGCACATGCTCATGGGGTTTTCTGAATGAGTTGCCAGCATGAGGCACCGAGAGACTGCGTGGAAAGACTGGATTTCTGGCTTCTCTTGAGAAACCATAACAGAAGCCGACACCAACTTTTTCCCAGCCCAGGCGCGGAAGTCCCCTCCCCACGCTCCCCCGCAAGGTGCCTGTTACCTGCCCATCCCCTGCCTTTGAGTTCATGCACCTTCTCTCTGGGACAACAGGAGGCAGCCACTTGTGTGTTCAAGACGTGACCTTCCCCCGTACTTTTAGGAAACATTAAATGCGCCGTTTTCACGTCCAAGAGAAATGACTTAGGGGGAGCTTTAAGAGACCTAGCAAACTTAAGAGTTGATGGGGCACGAGTACCGAAAGCCCTGAGCATGCTGTGCTTGGACTGCAGAGTCATAACGAATTACGTAGAAACACATTTTAATTATACTGTATCCATAAAGATCTTAAACGTGGATTCAGTAGCGGAAATACTCCGTTTGAATTTCGTTGGACGCGACTTTAGGTGAGACATCGCTATTATAAAACACAAGCTGAAGTGCTCTTCGTGGGCTCACCTGCACAGGTATCTTCCTTTACTTTTGAAAATCTGAAGAAAGGAAGCTCAAAAATGACCAGGCCATCCCTGCAGGCTGGGCACCATCCCCTCTGTCCACAGCAACCTCTACGGGGTTGGATCGGAGACTGCCACAGGTTAACAGAGCTCGCAAGTGGGAAGTTCCCCAGTCTGGGTGCTCCAAGGTGTAGCAGGGGCGGGAAGGGTCAGCCTGGAGCTTCTGTATCCCCCGGGAGGAGCGGCAAAGGCTAAAACGTGATGCTTGAGGACAAAGAGGGTGGCTGAGAAGTGAGCGCGGGCCGGGTCGTAAGCTGCTGGAGTGCCACTGTCTTGTCACATGTCTGAAGCAGCTCTGTGCACTTTGTGAGTGAATCAGGGCAGTCGGGAAGGAAGCTCCAGTTGGCTCACCAGTCGTCCTTTTTGGTTTTTGACTTAAACTATAAGGAATGCCTACCCTCAGTTTAGCGTTTACAATTCTGAAGAAATTTTAGATTTTGGTGTTGTTTTGTTTTGTTTTTTTTCTTTCAACGTTTTTATTTATTTTTGGGACAGAGAGAGACAGAGCATGAACGGGGGAGGGGCAGAGAGAGAGGGAGACACAGAATCGGAAACAGGCTCCAGGCTCTGAGCCATCAGCCCAGAGCCCGACGCGGGGCTCGAACTCACGGACCGCGAGATCGTGACCTGGCTGAAGTCGGACGCTTAACCGACTGCGCCACTCAGGCGCCCCAGATTTTGGTGTTGTTTTGAGGGAGGTGGGGAAAGGAATAGGGTTGTTGTAGCCGATCTGTGTGTTTTCCCGACATTCTATTGTGCTGACAACGGTTAGAATTGTATTTCTGCCCTCGGCTTATGTCAGGATGTTAACTCTATTCCCTTGTTCTCCAGAACCCTCTTCCTTTGCCTCCAGTGTCCCCAGATACAGAGATTTCCTTCCGCGGTGCTATAACCGATTTGGCGATCGCATCCCACTCCTTTAAATATAAACTAGGTTATATTTGGGTAGAACAGTTGTATAGGCGAAGAGTGGCCTTTTTTTTTTTTTTTTTTTTTAACTGAATACGTTTCTGTGTATTTTAGTTACACAAAATATCGCTGCAGGACATCTCGGATTCAGATCATGACCGTGTCATGGCGTCCTCAGTGCGCCTCTTTCTGGGCAAAGCATCTTTGAGTAGAGGGATTGTGTCCTCTCTTTTCTGGTGAAACATACTTTTAAAACAGTTTCTCAGAATGCTTCCTTAGAGTCTGGCTGACGCTGTCTAGACCAAGGGTACATTATCAGTAGGTTTTTAGAAGGCGGCAGCTGTGACTTGACGTTACAGACCCATTGTGGCAGGACGCCGAGACCGTGAGGTGGGACAGGGAACTCCTTGGAAACCGTGCATCTGTAATACGGTTTTAAGGGAGAATTCCCTTTGTAAAGAAACTTGTAGACAGAAAGTGGTCGGGGGAGTTTATTTGAGAAGTTGACACTTGAGCAGAGACCGGAGGGAATAAGAAGACCGTCCAGAAGGAGGAGACGAAGGCAGAAGGGCAGCGAGGGCTGGGGCTGGAGTAGAAGGGGGGTTCAGGCCTGGGAACTCACTCCACAGGCTGTGGGTGGAATTCTGAGAACGATTGGAAACCACTGGGTCACGGTCTGACTTTAGAAACAAATTTGTTTATGTTTATTTTTGAGAGAGAGAGTGCGCGCACACGAGCAGGAGAGGGGCAGCGGGAGAGGGAGACGCAGAATCCAAAGCAGGCTCCAGGCTCTGAGCTGTCCTCACAGAGCCCGACAAGGGGCTCGAACCCACGGTCCGCAAGATCATGACCTGAGCCAAAGTTGGGTGCCTAACCGACTGAGCCACCCAGGTGTCTTTGGGTCACAGTCCAACTTAAACATTAGGCGAGTCCCC
>NW_024420969.1:0-2243 GCF_014898765.1 Herpailurus yagouaroundi
ACGGGACTCAGCCGTTTACTTCGTAAGGATGTCGAAAGAGGAAGCGCAAACCCCGTTTGAACTCGGGGAGCGCGGTTTTGCCAGCGTCGGGTAAGTCCGGCCGTGCTTTCGAGTAACGGAGCACACGAGCTCTGGGGCGTGTTCGGTGTGCTCTAATGTTGCTACTTAGACACTATCTGGTTGGTGAGGACACGAGTCGGCAGTAGCACTCAATTCCGGGTGGCCGCCCAGGGAGGGCTCCGGTCCAGTCCCTCTCGGCGAGGGCCACATGCGTGTGCTGTGGGTCGGAACCAGTGACCTCGAGCAGCGTCTTGGCCGCTTTGTTCCTTGTACCCTGTTGGCCACGTAGGCATGTTCGGGTCACGTGGCCAGCCCCCCCCCCCCCGGGGGGGAGAGCCCTTCCGAGAGTCAGAACGAATTACGTAGAAACACATTTTAATTAGACTGTATCCATAAAGATCTTAAACGTGGATTCAGTAGTGGAAATACTCAGTTTGAATTGCGTTGGACGCGACTTTAGGTGAGACATCGCTATTATAAAACACAAGCTGAAGTGCTCTTCATAGGCTCACCTGCACAGGTATCTGCCTTTACTTTTGACAATCTGAAGAAAGGAAGCTCAGAAATGACCAGGCCATCCCTGCAGGCTGGGCACCATCCCCTCCGTCCACAGCAACCTCTACGGGGTTGGATCGGAGACCGCCACAGGTTAACAGAGCTGGCAAGTGGGAAGTTCCCCAGTCTGGGTGGTCCAAGGTGTAGCAGGGGCCGGAAGGGTCAGCCTGGAGCTTCTGTATCCCCCGGGAGGAGCGGCAAAGGCTAAAACGTGATGCTTGAGGACAAAGAGGGCGGCTGAGAAGCGAGCGCGGGCCGGGTCGTAAGCTGCTGGAGTGCCACTGTCTTGTCACGTGTCTGAAGCAGCTCTGTGCACTTTGTGAGTGAATCAGGGCGGTTGGGAAGGAAACTCCAGTTGGCTCACCAGTTGTCCTTCTTGGTTTTTGACTTAAACTATAAGGAATGCCTACCTTCAGTTTAGCATTTACAATTCTGAAGAAATGTTAGATTTTGGTGTTGTTTTGAGGGAGGCGGGGAAAGGAATAGGGTTGTTGTAGCCCATCTGGGTGTTTTCCCGACATTCTATTGTGCTGACAACGGTTAGAATTGTATTTCTGCCCTCGGCTTATGTCAGGATGTTAACTCTGTTCCCTTGTTCTCCAGAACCCTCTTCCTTTGCCTCCAGTGTCCCCAGATACAGAGATTTCCTACCGCGGTGCTATAACCGATTTGGCGATCGCATCCCACTCCTTTAAATGTAAACTAGGTTATATTTGGGTAGAAGAGTTGTATAGGCGAAGAGTGGCCTTTTTTTTTTTTTTTTTTAACGGAATACGTTTCTGTGTATTTTAGTTACACAAAATACCGCTGCAGGACGTCTCGGATTCAGATAATGACCGTGTCATGGCATCCTCAGTGCGCCTCTTTCTGGGCAAAGCATCTTTGAGGAGAGGGATTGTGTCCTCTCTTTTCTGGTGAAACATACTTTTAAAACAGTTTCTCAAAATGCTTCCTTAGAGTCTGGCTGACGCTCTCTAGACAAAGGGTACATTATCAGTAGGTTTTTAGAAGGCGGCAGCTGTGACTTGACATTACAGACCCGTTGTGGCAGGACGCCGAGACCGTGAGGTGGGACAGGTAACTCCTTGGAAACCGTGCATCTGTAATACGGTTTTAAGGGAGAATTCCCTTTGTAAAGAAACTTATAGACAGAGAGTGGTCGGGGGAGTTTATTTGAGAAGCTGACACTTGAGCAGAGACCGGAGGGAATAAGAAAACCATCCAGAAGGAGGAGACGAAGGGCAGAAGGGCAGCGAGGGCTGGGGCTGGAGTAGAAGGGGGGTTCAGGCCTGGGAACTCACTGCACAGGCAGTGGGTGGAATTCTGAGAACGATTGGAAACCACTGGGTCACGGTCTAACTTTAAAAACAAATTTGTTTATGTTTATTTTTGAGAGAGAGAGAGAGAGATGCACACGAGCAGGAGAGGGGGGGCGAGAGAGGGAGACGCAGAATCCAAAGCAGGCTCCAGGCTCTGAGCTGTCATCACAGAGCCCTACAAGGGGCTCGAACTCACGGTCCACAAGATCATGACCTGAGCCAAAGTTGGGTGCCTAACCGACTGAGCCACCCAGGTGTCTTTGGGTCACAGTCTAACTTACACATTAGGCGAGTCCCCGTAGCTGCTGC
>NW_024420970.1:0-4430 GCF_014898765.1 Herpailurus yagouaroundi
TGGAAGCCAAAAGAAAGCTGGAGTAGCCATACTTATATCAGACAAACCAGACTTTTTTTTTTTTAATTTTTTTTTCAACGTTTATTTATTTTTGGGACAGAGAGAGACAGAGCATGAACGGGGGAGGGGCAGAGAGAGAGGGAGACACAGAATCGGAAACAGGCTCCAGGCTCTGAGCCATCAGCCCAGAGCCCGACGCGGGGCTCGAACTCACGAACCGCGAGATTGTGACCTGGCTGAAGTCGGACGCTTAACCGACTGCGCCACCCAGGCGCCCCTAATTAGGTTTATTTTTAAATGACTAAGAAATACTGTCCCATTTCCCACCTACCTCTTGCTGACTTGGGTAACTAGGAACATGTTTAGAAAAGATAAGTTGTGGGGGGCATGGGATGAGAAAAGATCAAAAGACTTCCAGGATTCAAAGGCAAGGTGAGTCCCTGAGTCTAAGTTAACAATCAAAAGGAATTGCCTATAGGTTTTAGATGTAGAATACAAAATGCTCATGTTGAAATGTGATATTGGCATCTTTTGTGGAGGATAGAGGCAGGGCATGGACAGAAAAGATTATTTAAAGCACTATTATCTAATCCTAGTTCTAAGATAGAGCCCAATTAACAGTTCTGATGATTTTCACAGGGTTGCAGAATGACAGTGGGTCCAGATGCAATTGGTGGGAAGAAGTAGGTCAGCCCCAGGAGAGAGAGAGACACACTGAAGATGCAGAAGATTAGGGCTAGGATGCTAGGTCATGGAGTAGCAGACTGGGACAGAACTGGTAGGGCAGCAAGTTGCATCTACCAACTGTAGAGGTTCAGAGACACCAGAATTAAAAGGGAGTAAGGCAGGTACAGACAACATAGCCAGTTGTAGAGATCCCAGAAGTGAACTCCCTAGCCTTGTTTTGTACCACATTGTTTGTTTTACTAGGAGGATAGGTAGGAGTGTAATAAGAGGAAGACCACAGGACCCAAAATAGTTCTAGGATCTGGGATATCTCTGAGGAGAAGTTGGACAAATAACAGCTAAGGTGATGTCAAAAAACAAAAACAAAAACAAAAAAGATTTCAGGATCAGTAAGGAATTTTAATCTCTCTGAGCTCTGCTTTTTCCTTTTCAAACACAGAGAAATCAGATGCATATAAATTTTCCATTTCCTTAGGCTCCAAGGCTTTGGAGAAATGAGCAATATCTCTCGGCTTCCAATGAAGTCCCAAAGTGAGGAAATGAGGGTGTGGAGGGAAGGAAATGTGATCTAAGGTCAGAATTGAGACTGAAAAAGAACAAAGGATAAAACAGATGACCCCTAGACTACAGGCTATAAGGAAGTCTCCAATTAAGGTCCACAGGGTACTGGGAATCATTTGTTCAGGCAACTCTTGTCTCCAAATGAAGCCAAGCTTCCCTTGCTTCCAGCTTTGCTTCCAGCTGAGACTTCCACTCCAGACAAAATGGAAACCCCATCTTCTAGTGGGAAAGAGTATCTAGGTTATGGTTCCAGGAACAACATCTGCTGCTGCAGTGACTAGGGTTCTTACCATTCCACTCTGAGAAATGGTTCCATTTCTGATAAAAATATTCTTTCTTGGTTCCCTTTGACCCCGGCCTGCCAACTTACCTGGCCTGAGCTAACATTTCTCAAATCTGCCATGGAATAAATCCATAAACAGCAGAAAATAATAAATACATATACTCAGAGGACACAAAAGGGTATTATATCCCAGGGGATGTAAGTAGATGGCTTCAAGCCAGAATTTCTTTGTAGCCTCAGGTTTAATCTTAATCACATGTGCACATTTTACATCTACTCCTTAAAGGTTTTAATAATGATATACATAACATCTACAAGTAAAATTGATGCTCCAAGATACTAAATCAAATTCATCCCACAGCTCTGTGTACCTCCTAAAACCAGTTATATACACTTATATATACACTGACTGTGAATTCTATTGAGCCACACAACACAAACTCCCACAACAGACTGTGCAGCATTATAGAATCCAAGCATCATAAACTAGAAAACTGAGGTCCAGTGAGGAGAAGAGATTTGCCTCTGAGAAAATCCTCACTAATTTCTAGGAGCATCTGAATGTAAGAAAGAACCCTCTTTTGTCACTCCTCTGCATGTGAATGCTGCTTACATCTGATATCTATGGATGGAAGGGGAGATCAGGTAAATTCTGGAGCCCAGAACCCTCTTTTCCATAACCCCCATGCATCTATTTGAGAAAACCAACAAGTGATGTAATCAGCCACTTCAGAATCCCAGATCAGGACTGGGAAGCAAGACTGGAGCTTCAAAAGGAAAACTGCATGAAAAATTATGTGCAAAATTCTGTCAATGCCCAAACACCTGAGGCCCACTGAGATCCCATTATAGGCTTGGCAGAAGCTCTATCAACCACCCATCTGAAAGCAAATCAACACACAAACTGAAAAGTTCTAGTAGGGGTTGCTACCAATGCTGTTTCTGCTGCCCTACACTGCCTGTGTTCAAGTGGCAGTTCAAGTAGATAGACCACACTCAGCTAGGATTCTAAGTTTAGGGACAAATTTCCTCCACTTAGAATCGGAACAGGTAAAGAAAGGGGAGGTCTCAGAGGATATAGCTGACAAAAGGCACTGGGAAAACTGGAAAAGATATATGCCTTGATTCAAGCCACTATATCACTTCCTAGCTATCTGACCTTAAATAGGTCTTCCCCCATGCTCTAAGCCTCTGCCCCTAATCTATAAGATGGAGATATTAGTATTATAATAATAAATGTTAGTTATTTTATAAAATAAAAATGGAAGGAAGAGAAGAAAATGTTGTTGCCTTCAATGCAGAGTCCACAAACCCTAAGGAATTTACTGAGCCAGAAAATCTTCCTGATTTAATGGCTCTTTATCTGAACTCCCAGGGCAATTTCTACTACTTATTTAGCCTTTAATAAGAACAACCAACACTCAAATGTCTGCTGTATGCCAGACACTTTACTTATTTGAGGATTAAATCAGACCACAAAATTTGTGAAATTAGTTTGATTACAACTTTACTGAAAAGAGTAAAGTCCTAAGAGGCTAAATGAGCCATTCAAGCAGGACAGAATTTGAACCCAAGGCTGACACCAAATCCCATGGTTTATACACTGTGCACCACCTCTATACACAACCTTAACCTCAAGGGTGTATTGTTCTATCTGGGAAGAAAGTTGCATTTACTTTTCTCTGTTTCTATAGGCAAAGAACTCCAAGTTCCTTAAAGACAGAGATGGTGTTTGATAGGTTTAGAGATTTTTCTTGAGACACAGTAGACTTTCAGTCAATAGTAAATCAGTCAATTAAAAATTAATGCTCTGAGATTTCACCTTTATTGTAGAGGTCAAAATCTTAAAGAGAAGGGGCTGGTTAAGCTAGAGGCCCTGGCTGGGGTGGAGCCGGCAAAGGGTTCTCAAAGTGGAACTCATGGTCGCAACACTGCCCCTTAGTGGCACCTACATAATCAAGAGCCTTTTTGGATGTGCACCAGGATGGATCAGTCAATTGAGCATCCATCTCTTGATCTTGGCTCAGGTCATGATCTCATAGTTCATGGTTTTGAGCCCATCTGTGCTGGCAGTGCGAAGCCTGCTTGAGATTCTCTCTCCCTCTCTCTCTACCTCTCCCCTGCTCATGCTCCCTCTCTCTGCCTTTCTCTGTCTCTCTAAACAAACAAACACACTTTAAAAAAGAGCCCTTGGGATGGAGAGGGTAGATGGCAGCTTAGGAGGACCGTGGGCTCACCGCGCGTCCTGCTGATCACTTAGATTCCACCTACACCTGCCTAAATAACCCAAAAAACTGCCAGAGGATTAGCAGAACGGAGTCGCCGGAGCCAAGCGCAGACGAGATGCCCACGGAAGAGGGTAGGAAGGGCGGCAAGGTGGTGCGCGCTCCATGGACTGGCGGGAGGGAGCCGGGGTGGAGCGGCGGCTCGCCAGCCAAGCTGAGCCCCCGAGTCTGGCTTGCAAAAAGCGGAGGGGCCTGATGGACTGTGTTCCGACAGCAAGCGCGACTTAGCGGCTGGGAGGTCATAAGTTAACAGCTCTGCTCAGAAAGCGGGAAGGCTGGAGGACAAAGGAAAGGAGAGCTGCTGAGCCCCCTGACGACAGAGCTCAGTTTGGTGGGGAACAAAGGCGCTCACCAGCGCCATCTCCCCCGCCCATCCCCCAGCCAAAATCCCAAAGAGAACCAGTTCCTGCCAGGGAACTTGCTCACTCCCAGCAAACACCCAACTCTGTGCTTCTGCGGAGCCAAACCTCCAGCAGCGGATATGACTCCCTCCTGCTGCCACAGGGCCCCTCCTGAAATGGATCACCTAAGGAGAAGCGAGCTAAGCCTGCCCCTCATGCCCCTGTACACCTTGCCTACCCACCCCAGCTAAGACGCCAGATCCCCAGCATCAC
>NW_024420971.1:0-1226 GCF_014898765.1 Herpailurus yagouaroundi
AAGTGCCCTGCAGGTCCTCACCACGCCAGGGACTATCCAAAATGACCAAGCGGAAGAATTCCCCTCAGAAGAATCTCCAGGAAATAACAACAGCTAATGAGCTGATCAAAAAGGATTTAAATAATATAACAGAAAGTGAATTTAGAATAATAGTCATAAAATTAATCGCTGGGCTTGAAAACAGTATAGCTGACAGCAGAGAATCTCTTGCTACAGAGATCAAGGGACTAAGGAACAGTCACGAGGAGCTGAAAAACGCTTTAACCGAAATGCATAATAAAATGGAAACCACCACGGCTCGGATTGAAGAGGCAGAGGAGAGAATAGGTGAACTAGAAGATAAAGTTATGGAAAAAGAGGAAGCTGAGAAAAAGAGAGATAAGAAAATCCAGGAGTATGAGGGGAAAATTAGAGAACTAAGTGATACACTCAAAAGAAATAATATACGCATCATTGGTATCCCAGAGGAGGAAGAGAGAGGGAAAGGTGCTGAAGGGGTACTTGAAGAAATCATAGCTGAGAACTTCCCTGAAGTGGGGAAGGAAAAAGGCATTGAAATCCAAGAGGCACAGAGAACTCCTTTCAGACGTAACTTGAATCGATCTTCTGCACGACATATCATAGTGAAACTGGCAAAATACAAGGATAAAGAGAAAATTCTGAAAGCAGCAAGGGGTAAACGTGCCCTCACATATAAAGGGAGACCTATAAGACTCGTGACTGATCTCTCTTTTGAAACTTGGCAGGCCAGAAAGAATTGGCACGAGATTTTCAGTGTGCTAGACAGAAAAAATATGCAGCCGAGAATCCTTTATCCAGCAAGTCTGTCATTTAGAATAGAAGGAGAGATAAAGGTCTTCCCAAACAAACAAAAACTGAAGGAATTTGTCACCACTAAACCAGCCCTACAAGAGATCCTAAGGGGGACCCTGTGAGACAAAGTACCAGAGACATCACTGCAAGCATAAAACATACAGACATCACAATGACTCTAAACCCATATTTTTCTATAATAACACTGAATGTAAATGGATTAAATGCGCCAACCAAAAGACATAGGGTATCAGAATGGATAAAAAAACAAGACCCAACTATTTGCTGTCTGCAAGAGACTCATTTTAGACCTGAGGACACCTTTAGATTGAGAGTGAGGGGATGGAGAACGATTTATCATGCTACTGGAAGCCAAAAGAAAGCTGGAGTAGCCATACTTATATCAGACAAAC
>NW_024420972.1:0-2314 GCF_014898765.1 Herpailurus yagouaroundi
GGTCTATTTTTAATTTTCTGAGGAACCTCCACACTGCTTTCCAGAGCGGCTGCACCAATTTGCATTCCCACCAACAGTGCAAGAGGGTTCCCGTTTCTCCACATCCTCTCCAGCATCTATAGTCTCCTGATTTGTTCATTTTGGCCACTCTGACTGGCGTGAGGTGATACCTGAGTGTGGTTTTGATTTGTATTTCCCTGACAAGGAGCGACGCTGAACATCTTTTCATGTGCCTGTTGGCCATCCGGATGTCTTCTTTAGACAAGTGTCTATTCATGTTTTCTGCCCATTTCTTCACTGGGTTATTTGCTTTTCGGGTGTGGAGTTTGGTGAGCTCTTTATAGATTTTGGATACTAGCCCTTTGTCTGATATGTCATTTGCAAATATCTTTTCCCATTCCGTTGGTTGCCTTTTAGTTTTGTTGGTTGTTTCCTTTGCTGTGCAGAAGCATTTTATCTTCATAAGGTCCCAGTAATTCACTTTTGCTTTTAATTTCCTTGCCTTTGGGGATGTGATGAGTAAGAGATTGCTACGGCTGAGGTCAGAGAGGTTTTTTCCTGCTTTCTCCTCTAAGGTTTTGATGGTTTCCTGTCTCACATTCAGGTCCTTGATCCATTTTGAGTTTATTTTTGTGAATGGTGTGAGAAAGTGGTCTAGTTTCAACCTTCTGCATGTTGCTGTCCAGTTCTCCCAGCACCATTTGTTAAAGAGACTGTCTTTTTTCCATTGGATGTTCTTTCCTGCTTTGTCAAGGATTAGTTGGCCATACTTTTGTGGGTCCAATTCTGGAGTGCCTATTCTATTCCTTTGGTCTATGTGTCTGTTTTTGTGCCAATACCATGCTGTCTTGATGATGACAGCTTTGTAGTAGAGGCTAAAGTCTGGGATTGGGATGCCTCCTGCTTTGGTCTTCTTCTTCAAAATTCCTTTGGCTATTCGGGGCCTTTTGTGGTTCCATATGAATTTTAGGATTGCTTGTTCTAGTTTCGAGAAGAATGCTGGTGCAATTTTGATTGGGATTGCATTGAATGTATAGATAGCTTTGCGTAGTATTGACATTTTGACAGTATTTATTCTTCCAATCCATGAGCAGGGAATGTCTTTCCATTTCTTTAAATCTTCTTCAATTACCTTCATAAGCTTTCTATAGTTTTCAGCATACAGATCCTTTACATCTTTGGTTAGATTTATTCCTAGGTATTTTATGCTTCTTGGTGCAATTGTGAATGGGATCAGTTTCTTTATTTGTCTTTCTGTTGCTTCATTGTTAGTGTATAAGAATGCAACTGATTTCTGTACATTGATTTTGTATCCTGCAACTTTGCTGAATTCATGGATCAGTTCTAGCAGACTTTTGGTGGAGTCTGTCGGATTTTCCATGTATAATATCATGTCATCTGCAAAAAGCGAAAGCTTGACTTCATCTTTGCCAATTTTGATGCCTTTGATTTCCTTTTGTTGTCTGATTGCTGATGCTAGAACTTCCAGCACTATGTTAAACAACAGCGGTGAGAGTGGGCATCCCTGTCGTGTTCCTGATCTCAGGGAAAAAGCTCTCAGTTTTTCCCCATTGAGGATGATGTTAGCTGTGGGCTTTTCATAAATGGCTTTTATGATCTTTAAGTATGTTCCTTCTATCCCGACTCTCTCAAGGGTTTTTATTAAGAAAGGGTGCTGGATTTTGTCAAAGGCCTTTTCTGCATCGATTGACAAGATCATACGGTTCTTGTCTTTTTTTGTTTTTTTTTTGTTAATGTGATGTATCACGTTGATTGATTTGCGAATGTTGAACCAGCCCTGCATCCCAGGAATGAATCCCACTTGATCATGGTGAATAATTCTTTTTATATGCCGTTGAATTCGATTTGCTAGTATCTTATTGAGAATTTTGGCATCCATATTCATCAGGGATATTGGCCTGTAGTTCTCTTTTTTTACTGGGTCTCTGTCTGGTTTAGGAATCAAAGTAATACTGGCTTCATAGAATGAGTCTGGAAGTTTTCCTTCCCTTTCTATTTCTTGGAATAGCTTGAGAAGGATAGGTATTATCTCTGCTTTAAACGTCTGGTAGAACTCCCCTGGGAAGCCATCTGGTCCTGGACTCTTATTTGTTGGGAGATTTTTGATAACCGATTCAATTTCTTCGCTGGTGATGGGTCTGTTCAAGCTTTCTATTTCCTCCTGATTGAGTTTTGGAAGAGTGTGGGTGTTCAGGAATTTGTCCATTTCTTCCAGGTTGTCCAATTTGTTGGCATATAATTTTTCATAGTATTCCCTGATAATTGTTTGTATCTCTGAGGGATTGGTTGTAAT
>NW_024420973.1:0-15711 GCF_014898765.1 Herpailurus yagouaroundi
GGATCTGGCTAAGGGCATATTAGAGGGGGTGGATCTGCAAGATGCACTGGGGTGGGAGGGACAGGCTTAGCTAGCTTTGCCTTCATTGGTCCCCTGCTGGTGGGGCCCTGTAGCACTGGGAGGGAGGCAGACCCATCAGAGGGATGGATCCACAGAAGCACAGCATTGGGCACTTGTGCAGTGCAAGCAAGTTTGGTGATGGAAACTGGTTCCCTTTGGAATTTCGGCTGGATGATGGGAGAGGGAAATGATGTTTGCCAGCGCCTTTGTTCCCCTGCCAAGCTTTGTCCTTCCAGGACTCAACAACTCTCCCTCCCAGCGTCTTCTCGCCCTCCCCACTCTCTGAGAGCAGAGCTGTTGACTTTAACATTCCAGATGTTAAGTCCCACTGGATGTCAGAACTCATGGAGTCTGGCCCTTCTGCTTTTGCATGCCAGACTTTGAGGGCTCTGTCTTGCCCAGTGGGTTGCCCCTCCACTGCCCCAGCTCCCTCCTGCCAGTCTGCGTAACACGCACCACATCTCCGCCTTTCCTACCCTCTTCCATGGGCCTCTTATCTACACTTGGCTCCAGAGAGTCCATTCTGCTAGTCTTCTGGAGGTTTTCTGGGTTATTTAGGCCAATGTGGGTGGCATCTAAGTGATCAGAAGGATGAGGTGAGCCCAGCATCCTCCTATGCCGCCATCTTCCATTAATGCTCTGAGTTCTCTAATTCTTATATTGTGCTCTTTTGCCTTAGTTTCCCTCCTTTTTTCTGCTTCATTATTCTCCATAAGTCTGTCCTCTACATCACTGATTTGCTGCTCTGCTTTATCCATCCTTGCCACCATGGCATCCGTTCGAGATTGCGTCTCAGTTACAGCATTTTAAATTTTGTCCCAACTAGATTTTACTTCTTTTATCTCTGCAGAAAGGGATTCTATGCTTTTTTTTCAACCCCAGCTAGTATTCTTATTATTGTGATTCTAAATCCTGGTTCAGACATCTTGTTTGTATCTGTGTTAAGTCCTTGGCTGTCATTTCTTCTTGTTTTTTCTTTTTGGGTGAATTCCTTCATTTTTTCATTTGGAGGAAGAAAACAAATTAATAAAATAAAATATTAAAATTAAAAAAATTTAAAACAACACACAAAAAAAATCAAATAAAGGATGCTAGATCCTAGGGGTGTTTTGGTCTGGTTGTTGAAAGAAGCTTGATAGAATAGCCAAAAAAGGGAAAGTAAAAAAAAAGAACAAAAAAAGGAAAATGTTTGAAAATTTAAAAATGAATACAATAAAGTAGAATACAATGAAATGATTAAAATAAAATAGAATTAAAAATTTATAAAAATTAGAAAATATAGTAGAAAAAATTAAAGAAAAATATTTTTTATAAAAATGGAAAATAAAAATATTTTTTCTCTTTCTGTATTCCAGAATAAGAAAAGAAAAAGAAAAAAAATGAATAGATGGAGAGTGAACAGAAGGAAATACAATTGAAACTACATCCAGTTTCCCCCAGAAGTCAATCTATGAAGCACTTTCTAGTCCATAAACTAAGCAGGTGGAGAGACTTGTGTTCTTCTAGTGCGTGGCTGGCACAGTTGGACGAGGTTTGGTGTAACAGCTCTGTTCTCCACTAGATAACACTGCTTAGCTTACTGGGGTGGATCATTGTGGTGTGTGTAGGCATGCATGCACATGTACAGGAGAGGTGAAAATGGCATCACCCAGTTACCCAGTCTCTAATATCGGAACTCTGCTCTCACCCACTGGCAATCAAGCACCTGTCCTTTGTCTCCAGCTTCCATCTACTCCCCACTTCTATACTGTCTGTGACCAAGCCATCAGCCTGCCAAGCAGCACCTCCCTCCCGAGTTTTATCTCAGATGGGGCTGCGTTTCCAAACTGCTAACTTCTGAGAGCCCCATGGCTTTGACCCACTCAGGCCCTCTGAGGGGGTGGGGGCTCTCTCCAAGCAACAGTCAGGTGCCAGCCTGCCCCCAGGAACATTCGTTTGACCACACAGCTGCAGATGCCCAGAGACTGCAGCCAGGTGCCAGTTCACCCCAGACAAATTTCACGCAATCATACAGCAGCATTTCAAGGATTATGGTAAATCACAACGCACATCTGGTGCCGGCTTCACTGCCCCTTAACATTCTTGTTCCAACACCAGCAAATGTGGCTGTTCTCCAGGTCCACTGGGACCTTTGCCTGTGGGATGGCTGCACAGCCTCTGCCAAATGGCCTGTCAGCAGGGGAACTGCCTCTCCCTGTGTGGCCTCAGGACCTCTTGGACTTCGTTGTCTGCTCCTGGGGATTCACCCTTCCCACCAGAGCTCCACCAGGTATAAAGCTGAGGAGTTTCAAATGCTCTGCTCCCCTATTTATAGAGTCTTAATGGTATTTAAACTGAGAGGTTTTCTTCTGGTGTGAACTCGATCCCACACTTTCTCAACCCCTCTTTTTTTTCCTCTCCCTTTTGTCTCTCCATAGAAAAATTTCCCTCCTCTCCATGGCACCACTGTTTTTCTCTTTCCCAATTCATTTCCATGTACCTCATGCCTGCCACGCTGTCTCTTTTCAACTGTGGAGATTCTTCTGCCACTCCACAGATTGATTTTCTGGGTGTTCCAAGTGATCTGACCTCAAAACAGCTGTGTTTGAGGGACAAGGAAAGTTCAGGGTTCTCCTGCTTCTCTTCCATCTTAACTCTTACCTCTGTAATGATAACTTTGATGAATTGCTGGAGGCTGAGTATGTATTTGGGTGTGAGAAGCTTTGGGGAGCCACAATCTCAGTGATGCACCCATACTTTCAAGTTTCTCAAAATGAGGAGTCATGAAAAATTCCATTATGGTTCTGGCAAAGGAAAGTAACCATTTTTAAATACACACAATGTTCTCCTTACCAAAAACCTACTCCTCAATGGTATATATCAATCCAACTATATCAGTAATGACTTTAAATGTGAATGGCTAAATATACCAATTAAAAAGAGATTGTCAGAATGAATTAAAAAAAGAAGAAACTACATGTTGTCAAATCTACCATAAATATAAAAACAAAGGTAACAAGTAAGGGGATATAGAAAAATGTAGCATGCTAACATTGATCAAAGGAAATCTGGAAAAGCTATATTTATTTCTGATAAAGATCACTTCAGAGAAAAAAAATTATTAGGGATATAAAAGAGTACTGTGTAATGATAAAGGTATCAATTCTCAAAGAAGACAAAGCTATTCAACACATATGGACCTAACAATAGGGCATCAGAATATATGAGACAAAAACTAGTGTGCAATGAGAAAATACTTGAATACCATGAGAAATAGACAAATCCACTATTATAATTGGATACTTTAACACACCTTTACCAGTCACTGATAGATATATCAAACAGAAAATCAGCAAGAGTATAGTTAAATGGAAAAACATTATATCAACTCATTCTAATTGACATTCATGTAGAAAAAAGTCTCAGTGATCCCTACGGAAGTATGAGGTTGGAGCACCTCACCTCACCTTGCTGGTGTGTGTGTGTGTGTGTGTGTGTGTGTGTGTGCAGTCCTACCTGGCACAATACTAAAATAAATTATGGCTTAATTTAATATTTATTTAATCCAAATCAATAAAATATTATGACTCATCTATACCTATTGTTGAAAAGTTACTCTTTTTACACTATATGTTACTACTGAAGTAACCTTCAGGTTTGGCCTATTTTTTGGTGTCATGCCACTTAATGGCAGGACTTCTTGCTTGTTACATGTTTGGAACATGAAACACTCATTGATTCACTCAAAGGGTTTTGTTACCCACTTATTTCTATAGGAAGCTCCCAGTGTTAACTAGACCTGTTGAGTAGGCCATGCACATGGAATACTCAGCTCAGGTACTCTCTGGTTTAAGATTGGCCTCTCCATTTTCCTACCATGAGTTTCACCATGGCCCAGTAATGCGTTTAGTTCCAAGCTCTCTCTTGCCCTTCCTTACCCTTTTAAGTCTTCTATACTTCATTCTTTCATTCAAAATACTTAGTATTTTACCACTATTAAAAATTTTTTAATTAAAAAAAATAAAAAATTTTACAGAGATCCACTTTGTGCACAAACTTGCTCCAAAACTAGGGGCCACCCTGGTCCACACTGGATTGATACCTCTGCAGACCACTGGAAATCAGGACTGATCAGTCACTCCTAATAAGTTTCAGTATCTTCATAGAATGCATTCTCTCTGAATATACATGAGAAAGTTTCTTATTTTTGTGCCATTTCTAACAGCAAGAGAAAATCCAAGCAGTGAAAATTTTAGTCCAATATCAACCATTCAAGACATTGTCAAAATTTTTAGAACCATAGGGAACAACATTCAAAATCTGGGCTAGGAAGAAGAATTTGGGGTATACTGTCATTTGCTTATCACCTATAATTTATATTCTTGTTAGTACCAAAGAGATGGGATGAATCAACTGGCCTGAAAAGGAAAACATGATTTCCTTTATTTTAAGTTTTATTAACCAGCACATAAATCATATTTGGGATCTTAAGACAAACTTAGAATCTTAAGTTTTTATCTTCTTTTAAGCCTCAATTTTCTCATTTATAAAATAATAAAATTACTGGTATTATAGAGTTCTTGTGAAGAGTAAGCAGAATAAGTATAAAATACTTATCTCAGTGCCTAGCACAAAATAAGCTCTCAACAGATGTTTGCTGCCTCATCATTTTCCACTCAGAAACCCAAGGCCAGAGATTAGAGCCCCTGTGTTATGTAGACTCTGGATGTAAATTAGATTGTCTTCCACTCCCCACAGGTATATCTGGCTCCATAAAAACTCCTTATGTTTTTATGTTTGTATTGTCAGTTTGCATATCCCCCACTTCAGCTTCAGTCTTCTGGTTCTGTAACTTTTCTGTGATGCAAATCCCATCTCAAGGGTAGCCAAGAAGCTCCTTACCCCAACAGGAGCAGGAGCAGCAATCTGCCCACCACTGGATCTTGTGTCTCTCCAATTCCAGGCTCAAGACCAGCCCAAATAACTTTGGTATGTCACTTGACCACCCAGGTTTGCTGCTCTTATGGAGCATTTAACACCTTCCAGAAGTATATAAGCTTTCCCACAAATTTGATTTTATTTGGTATCAAAGCCTTAAGATTTTTCTTTTGCAAACCAGACTAGAACATTGCATAATACTTCTGTTAATCAGAAAGGAAAAAAAGAGGAAAAGTTCTTCCCTTGGATCAAGGAGTATGTTAGGCATCCATACAACTGTGAGGGACTCTGGAAGAAGAAAATCCTTATTAATTACCAACTCTAAAGCTAACCATGACTCTTAATGGAGCTTCTTCCTATAATCTGGAAGCCTTTTAAACCTGAAGCTCTGTATTTCAAAATTTAGTGGGCATAAAAAATAAATAAAACACAACACCTGTATGTTTCAATGTATTCAAGAAAAAGCTATTTATTGGCAATGTGTGTCAGGCACAGAGCAGGTATAGTTGTTAACAAATACTTTCTAATTGATCAGACCATGTAAACAACTGGCACACTAGAGTATCTTTTTTTTTTTTTTCTATGCTTTGCAAGACTCTGTTATGTGCTTTAGGGGATTTAAGAAAAGTGTCTGTTCTCACAAGCCAGGCAAACATATATTCAAACCTCAGGTCAACCATTAAATAGCTGTGATGGTTTGGTTTTCCTACTGGAGTTTACTCTAAAGTCCATATGGCATCTTCTTTTTCCTATAGATATCTCTTGTGTTACTGGAGGACATTATACTACAGCCTGAACCTGCTACAGGACGCTTTCCAGTTCTGGACCCCACTCAAAACCAACAGCTTTCCATGTCACCAGATAAATGGGCCAAAATAGTACTCCCAAGTATGAAATTTCTTATCTCCAGAATCCAAAGAGGCCTATAAAAGATAGTGCTTCCTTCCTAGTGGTAGAAGGTGAAAGATAGATTAATTTTTCCTTTACTTATTATTTATGGGCTGTTCCCTTATGCCCTCCACACCAAGAATTGACAAACTGCAGATCATAGGCCAAATCCTTCCTGCTGCCTGTCTTTGTGAACAAATTTTTATTTTTACATAGCCATGCCCATTCATTTATGAATTAGCAATGGCTGCTTTCATTCTATAATGGCAATTTTGAGTAGCTGTGATAGAGACTGGCCGGTAAAGCTTAAAATATTTACTATCTGACTCTTTGCAGAAAAAGTTTGTCAACAGCTGCCCTAAGCCTCTGAACGCTTGTTAACTTCTCTAGTCTGGCAGAAATCTCAATCTCTATAGGGTTTATGTACCACCATTTGTCATTCATGAACTTTACCAAACTTCTAACATGCTTGTCAAATTATGCTCCTTTACCCTGATTAAATAAATGTATAAGCTATCAAGGACACCTTCTGATTTCCAATTTCACCTTCAATTGATGATTAATTACACTGAGCCCTCTACTGTCTTTCTCTAATACATCCATAAGAACTAGCAATGATCATCCAATTCCATAGTCCTTTACTGATTACTTTCCCTGTATTGCTCAATTCGCTGCTGTCCTGAACCAGGAGAGCATTCTCTTTCATTGGTATTCTTTCCCAGTTCTTCATCAGAGGAGCTTTGAACAATTTTACTGCTGCAGCATGCCAAGGCCATCAGTCCTTGATCATCACCAGGTAGGTATGCAACTCGCAAATTCCACTTTAGCGTCTGCCTCCTGGTACTAACTGCTTTGGGTTGGATTCCCTAGAAAAGGAGACAGTTTTACATGCATAATTCTTTTTAGGGGTGTGCACTAAACATCAACCCCAGAAGTGAAAAAGCAAGGTTGGGCAGAGGGACGAGTTGAATTGAGATACAGTCACAACACAGGCCTCAGCTGATCCCATGAGGAGCTCTAGAACTGAAGCTGGAAGGACCCTACAGAACTGTCCCAGATTGAGACTAGAGGGCTAGTTCTTTGTACTTCCACAGCAACCAGTTTGGGACATGGTCTCCCTCGAAGGGTAGCGTGTAGTTTTGAGTGAAACAGCTCTCTGTAATCCAGAGCAATTCTTGGAGAGACTTGCCCTTGTGGAGTGTTAGCAGGCAACAGTTTCAGCAGCTGGTGGGATGAAAGCCTTGATTCTGGCGGTTGTATCTTGGC
This sequence comes from Herpailurus yagouaroundi, assembly GCF_014898765.1. Lineage (NCBI taxonomy): Eukaryota > Metazoa > Chordata > Mammalia > Carnivora > Felidae > Herpailurus > Herpailurus yagouaroundi. Next base: position 7,132 of record NW_024420973.1, read on the forward strand.
ACCTCAACAAATTATCCATCACAAGGAGGTAATGAGAGAAAAACCCTAGCAGTGTAGTGTAATTCCAGTTGTGAGATTGTTGGAATGTTAGGTCAATAACAACCAAAATTAACAGTTAAATGCCCTTGCATTGGGTTCCTTGGGAATGGAAACAGTTTTGCGTGTAGTGTCACATGTATACTGCTGACAGGAAACTCTGGAAAACATTTTGATACTGTCTTTAAAAAACTAAACTTGCACTTATAACTGAACTCTTGAAATTGAACCCTTGATCATTTATCCCAAAGAAATGAAAATTCATATTCACACAAAACCTATACAAAAGTATGCAAACATCTTTGTTCATTATAGCCAAAAAAAATAAACAACCCAAATACCCTTCAGTGGATGAGTGTTTAGATAAGATGTGGTACATCCATGCTATGAAATACTACTCAACAAAAAGGGAACAAATTATTTTTACACCCAACAACTTGGGTGGATCTTCATGCTAAATGAAAATAGGCAGTCTCAAAAGGGTACATTCTGTATGGTTCCATTTATATAGCATTCTTATAAATACAAAGGAGAATAGATTATTACTGGCCACAGTTAGGGAAAGGAAGAAAGGAGTTGGTGGTAGCTATAAAAAAGTAGCATGAGACATCCTTGTGATGGAACTGTTCTCTATCTTGACTGTGGTAACATACACAGACACAAAAATGAGCGCATGTAAGCTGATGATATCTAAGATGAATGGATTGTATCAATGCAAATTTTCTGGTTGTAATATTGTACCATGATTATACAAAAAATTGCTATGGGGGAAACAGGGTAAAGAGCATATAGGATTTCTCTAGGTTATTTCTTACAATTGCACATGCATCTACAATTATCCCAAAATAGAAAGTTTAAAAAGATTTTTTGTGATATTCTTAATACCCTAGAATATATTCCAAATAGAAATTTTAATAAAATCATAGTTTGGAAGTATCTTGCAGGTGTTTTTATTGTTGGTACTGGTGTTTGCTTGTATGAACTTGAGTGCTATTAGGCCACACTTGAACTCACCAGATCTGGTCTAGGATTACATATAGACAGGGGACTTACATATTTTCTGGTTGGAGTAGTGGAGACTAAGAAGATCTAAAATGTTTCTTCATGTAGATGCTGAACAGGAGAATTGGGCCAGAAGAAAGGATTAGAGTCTTGTATCCTACATTGGTTTATTTATCTATTTTTCTAGTATTTGTCTCCGTATTTATCCAGTATTTGTCTCAGTAGGGCAAAACCATTTTATAATTCATATGTCTGGGTATACACCTAATTCTCAAGTTATAAATGTTATTTTGCAAACATAGATACTGTAGCATCTTCAAGGGGAAGGCAGATGATTTCAGACAAAATTTGACTGAATGTGAATATCAGAAGGAACTAATGATATTTTGTTAATGCCAAAGGAAAGTCTTCATGACAAAGGGGATTCAGTTTTTGTAAGTTCTCAAGATTCAGAATTATATGCCCCAGAGCAAATGACAAGAAGGAATACTTCAGCCAAGTATAGGGAAAAATGCTACTTCCCAATAATAGAATAAGCTGCTTCAGAATATAGTGGATTTTCTCATCCCCAGATGGATTCCAGCAGGAAATGGATGGCTATTAAAGAAGTGGAATGAGTGTTATATTTAATAACCTTCTAAATTGTCTTTAAATGTCTATAAATAATAAGACACTTTTACATTGTTTCTAATTTAGCATTTAGGACAATTGATGGAATTATTCTTTTCCTTGAAATAAAAAGGATTTTCAGTGAAAAAACTTAAAATTCTTAAAATAGCCAGAAAATAAGTTTGGCACAAATTTTAGTTGGTAGCATTTAGTCGGTAGTCCGTAACAAAGATAACCTCCTTTGATTTGATGCAAGTTTTTCTTCCCCAGTGAAGTAAAACAATTTGTTACCACAGTTTACCTGTGTTCTGAATGACTTTTTTCACCTCTAAAATAAGAATGTAAAGAAAAACTTGTATTTAATCATCACTTGGATTTAGAGTCATAACTAGATTTATTTTCCTATTTTTCACTCTTTTTCCTCAAAATTTAATAAGAACTCTTCCACTTCATGCATCAGTGTATAATCTTGCCACTGTGCTTAAAATTGTCATTTTTTCCCCATCTGTCTTGTCTTTAAAAAGAAAGACTATTTACCATGTAATATTCTGGAGTACATGACTCTTTTGAAATGTAGAGTGAATTTAGATTTGGTTGATAAAAATGGTATTTCTAATAACTATAAATCCCCCATGAAAATATAAGAGAAAACTTTACCAAAAAAGTATTGCATTTATTTATATAATTAGAGAAACATGACACCTTTTGCACAATATGCAATTGGCTTTTTTTTTTTTTTTTTGAGCTATATATAAACACATTGTGGAGAGGGAGGGCATGTGTGTCCAAGAGTAATCAGAAGAAATCTTGCCCCATAAACTATACAGATCAACATGAATACTAATTTTAGATTTGCAGAATATCATGCCTTTTTACAAATCTAATTAGCAATTACTTAAGGTATTTTTAAAACACTAGATAGCAAACTTGTGTACTAACTACTTGAGTTAAGAAATAAAATTTTACTAATATAGTTGGAGGCCACTCACAGTCCTGTCATTCCACCTAGCTATGTCATTCTTCTACCCAATTAGAAGTCCTATTATTATGGGGCACTTGGGTGGCTTAGTCAGTTAAGTGTCTGACTTTGGCTCTGGTCATGATCTCATGGCTTGTGAGTTCAAGCCCCACACTGGGCTCTGTGCTGACAGCTCAGAGCCTGGAGCCTGCTGCAGATTCTGTGTCTCCCTCTCTCTCTGCCCTCCCCAGCTTGCACTCTCTCTCTCTCAAAAATAAATAAAACTTAATTAAAAAAAAAAAAAGAAGACCTATTATGAGTTTGATGTTTATGATACCAGGCATTTCATACAATTTCTCTCCAAGTGCTCTAGGAAATTTTAGCTACACCTAAGAAATGAATGAAATATATTTACTACTGAAAAATATAGTTATTATATGAATATATTAATTTTTTATAAACAAAATAAACCAATTATACTCTTCAGTAGAAACACCTGGACTGATATTCAGGAGTGTTAACTCTGGCTCTGGCCCTGTATTTAACCAACATGTCACTCATCAGTAGATGTTGTTCTCCTAAATGTCTTTTAATTTTAACACAAGAAATTAATTTTTTTCCATGTGGCCAAGTTTTCAGCATAATTATGGGTTCCCTACAAAAGTCTATACATTTGTCACCATCTACTTCATAGCCAATGTAAACCTTGTAGGCATTTATGAGAAGACTGTTATCATAACTGAGATGTTGAACTATGCAGAATATCATAAATAAATATTAACAGAAGTATACATACATATACACATACATAAATTAGGTCAAATAAAGGGATTGTAACTAATTAGTGATTCCCAGTTTTTCACCAAAACAAAACACCTTCTTTGTTTGTAATCTGTGGCACCAGTGAAAGTAATTGACCTACCTTTCTAGTCCATAACTTCTCATGATATCATCAATAAATTTTCTAATCTGCATGTTACTAAATATTGTCCCACTAAGTAACTTGAATTCTAATCAAAATGAAAAAAACATGTCATTTTAAAATTTTGATATTCCTCTGTGTTCTTATTCTGAGTATAACTGTGTGGGTATGCATGTGTGTGTCTTTGGTGTTTTATTTTAGTTTTTGATAAGTATTTTTCAAATACAGAAACTACTTCTGTTTCCAGAAAGTTTATACAGCTCAGGCTGGAAACGACTGAAATGAACATTCCCATTCATAAGAAGTCATATTGGAGAAGAAAATTGATCTAGAAAGGAGATAGAACTTGACCTCAGTCACTAAGTCATAGGCTTAGCTGGTGCTGGAAACTGTGTCTTCTGATTCCTCCTCTCAAAGGACCCATTCAGCTCTAAAATTCAAGTATGCTTTCCTAGTCCTTCCTCTACTCAAAGTTTTCACTCACAATGGAATCTCTAGAAAAGAACACTTTTAACAACATTTTTATTATAATTAATTGTAAATTTTTCTATAAATAACTATGCAAGGGTAATTACAAAAATTTGTGTAAACATTTTATAATTAATTCTAGAAATTCAGTTTGTTGCCTATTTTTCTTTCTATAGCCTTACATTTCATCAAAGAGGTTTGAACCTGTGTTGATATAGCATGTTGATCCTTAATTAGTCTATAATCTTAAAAAATCTATACTGTGTTCAGGACAGCATTTCACTCCTCCCAGGAATTTTAAGTAAGCAGAATGTATATGTTCCAGTTAAAATAGGTTTGTGCTTTGTCTTCACTAAGTTAAAAAAATAATAATAAAGTCTCCAGAGGCATTTAAGCAGTAGCAAATGAAAGTTATATCATTTCTAGAAAGTGTGAAGGAATCCTTTAACAAGCTTGAGAGATCAAGATGTATGATTTGAAATACGTTTCATGTTCAGAGCAGAAGGGGCCCTCTTCAGTAGACAGCCATTCTGTAAGTGTGTATGCATGTGTGTGTGTGTGTGTGTGTGTGTGTGTTGTGTTGTGTGTGTTTCTAAGCAACATCTGTAACATCAACTTTAAGTATCTAAAGTAAATTGGGTAAAAAATATGTTTTGGGGATACTTGGTTGGCTCAGTGGGTAGAGCATGTGACTCTTGATATCAGGGTCGTGAGTTTGAGCCCCATATTGGGTGTGGAGCATACTTAAAAATATATGTTTTGGATTCAGGTGATAACTTGGATTTAAAAAAAATTCTTTGCATGTCCCTCAATTCTTTGCCACCCAAAATTCACGTGACCAATACAGGCTTCATTCTTACCTTTGAAACAATGAGAAGTATGTGTTCAGCTATAATCTAAACAGAGACTTGTGTTAAATTTACATGTGAAGTTTGATATGAATAGCAGTATTCTATATAACTAAGAGTCTCTGCTACTCTAACAGACATATTTTCAGATGTTGATTTTTATAAGAAATGATTTAAGAGCCAAGATATTTTAGAGTAATAAAATCATTATCAAAGTATAGTCCCGTGTACATTTGCAACAGAGTCACATAAGATGTCTATTAAAATTTAATTTTTGGAGATCCTACTTAGACTTAATGAATCAGAATGCCAGAATGAGGAGCTTGATATAGAAAAAAAAAATGAACTACATTTCAGCTAAGTTCCCTAGCTAATTCTTTTTGCTTCACACCTCCATCTAGTAGAGTGTCCAGTTGTCTTCTCTAGCTCCATCAGAATCTTTGGGATCTGTCCCACCATAAAGACAAGAATAACAAGAATAAGAACAAGAAGAAGAAATTATTCTAGAACCTGAAATGGCATAATGGCTCAGTTCTTCATTAGAAAGAGAACCTAACTCGTGAACTCAATGACTCAGCAGATGCCTACCAACAGAAGTCTGAGTCTAGGAATTATATAGTGAGAATCACTTGGGTAACTACAAGAAAGTCTTGATGATGTTGATTGTTAGTGTTCATGAAAGATTTTCTCTTTGAGAATACAGCACACTTATCAAATTGAGAGCATAAAAACTCCTCCCAGAAGAAATATGTCAGTTGACTCAGCAACGTGTTCCCTTTGCATTCTAATTATTTCTGAGGAGAGTCTGTGTGTATGTATATGTGTTGGGTGGACAGTGGTTAATAAAACATCTTCCAACTTCCTCTTTGGCTTGGAGGCAGGGACAAGCTGTCCAAATTAATATGAGATTCATAGGTCCAGGATCTGACATAAATTAGACAAAGAGGAAGGGGGAGGCTTAATGGAAATTGAAAGTAAATCCCATTGCACCTGTACTGGGCTTTTTTATACAGTGACTATTCCCAGCCACATCATTATGATGACTTTCTAAAGAGTGAAGTTGGCATTCTGGGGCGCTTCTGTGGGAGAGGGAGGTGGCAAGTTGAGGCAGTACATCATATTTTTACTCCATTGACAGGGGACCAATCAGTTAAAGAAATCAATAAGTTATATAAAAATTAATTACAATTAAATCTATTTAATTCTGAGTGCAAATAAAATATTCAGATAATTATTCTAAATGGATTTGGTTTGATTTGATGTTAGCTGGGGGAAAACCATATAAACTTAATCTTTGCAATAAAACACTGGGTCATCACAATTTTGTCTGTATGTCTGAGAGACCTCATGTGTGAATATGTCTATAATCATTGGATCCCCCACAGTTCAGACCCTTGCTAATTAAACTGGGGTTGTTAGAACTGCAGCAGCAGCATCTCCTGAGAGCGTGTTAGAAATGCAGAATCTCAGGCCTCCCCACCGCCCCCAGACTTGCGAAATCAGAATCTTCATTTTAATAAAGTCTCCAGATGATTCAAATGGACAATAATGTTTTAAAAACACTGATGTAGGCCATAAAATAAATGACCTCTCTTTAACTGGTTTGATAAACTACTTTAAAATTAAAACTTTATTTTGCTAGGGCCCTCCACAAATGAACAAGTTATTTTATTGCCATAAGATTAAATTATTTTAGATCTGGAAGCAGTCTTTGAAGCCATCTTATTCAATCCTTCTTCTTTATATTAGGAATCTAAGGGATGAAAAGATAGAATGACAAACACCAACATCATAGCTACGTAATTACAGAGAGAAAATGCAAGCTTAGACATCTTTGCTTCCAAATCAAATGTAGAAGGAGAGCAAGACTCATGTGAACAGAGTAAGTGAAATCTGAATTATTTTTATAGATATTTCACACCAGAAAGAGAAGTCAAACCTACACATTTGTTTGTAAAATACATGAGGCAAGTTATCATCTGTACCCAGAAGGACTTTAAAATTCAACTTCTCTTTGCCCTAGACCCTCTCTTTTGTTAGTCCTGCTTATTTTGACCCCTTGTCTTTTACTACCAGTCATTAGAAAATTTTTTTTAATTTATTTATTTTTGAGAGAGAGAGTGAGACAGAGTGTGAGTGGGGGAGGGCCAGAGAGAGGGAGACACGGAATCGGAAACAGGCTCCAGGCTCTGAGCTGTCAGCACAGAGCCCGACGTGGGACTCGAACTCTTGGACCCCGAAGTCGCGACCTGAGCTGAAGTCGGACACCCAACCGACTGAGTCACCCAGGAACCCCAACTACCAGTCATTTTAAAGCCAGTTTTGTTCATCTGATGACAAATGAGGTCACTAAATTAATACACTATAGAGGAGACAATAGGCTGTCAGGGATCAAGAGGGGAAGGTTCTTTTCAAGGTAAGAGAACACAGAGCGTGGGCATGGATTTTCCCTTTTCAGTGGTGGGTAACTTGGGAGTTTAGCCTTGCTCTGTTAGAGGCACACTGGAACACTCACCACCCAGAACCCTCACCACAGTTAAAGCCGCACTTTATTAAGAGACGCTGATTTCCAGCAATAACTAGTCACAGTCAGTGTGCCGCAGAAGCACTACATGGCATGCACACTGTTTTCACTGCTAATCTTCACAATATGTTGATCAATCTATACAAGTGGCAGAAATTTTGAATGAAGAAAGAGTTTCAGAGGAGTGGCGACTAAGGAATTTAAGGAAATACTTTTAAAATCTATATAAACTATTTATCAAAATAAAAATAGACAAAATAGATACTTATATGAAAATGTATTATGCTAGAATTTTAAATTCTCTTTCACATCAAAATCACACTTTAATCTGCACAGCAAAGGAAACAACCAACAAAACTAAAAGGCAACCAACGGAATGGGAAAAGATATTTGCAAATGACATATCGGACAAAGGGCTAGTCTCCAAAATCTATAAAGAGCTTACCAAACTCCACACCCAAAAAACAAATAACCCAGTGAAGAAATGGGCAGAAATCATGAATAGACACTTCTCTAAAGAAGACATCCGGATGGCCAACAGGCATATGAAAAGATGCTCAACGTCGCTCCTCATCAGGGAAATACAAATCAAAACCACACTCAGGTATCACCTCACGCCAGTCAGAGTGGCCAAAATGAACAAATCAGGAGACTATAGATGCTGGCGAGGATGTGGAAAAACGGGAACCCTCTTGCACTGTTGGTGGGAATGCAAATTGGTGCAGCCGCTCTGGAAAGCAGTGTGGAGGTTCCTCAGAAAATTAAAAATAGACCTACCCTATGACCCAGCAATAGCACTGCTAGGAATTTACCCAAGGGATACAGGAGTACTGATGCATAGGGGCACTTGTACCCCAATGTTCATAGCAGTACTCTCAACAATAGCCAAATTATGGAAAGAGCCTAAATTTCCATCAACTGATGAATGGATAAAGAAATTGTGGTTTATATACACAATGGAATACTACGTGGCAATGAGAAAGAATAAAATATGGCCTTTTGTAGCAACGTGGATGGAACTGGAGAGTGTGATGCTAAGTGAAATAAGCCATACAGAGAAAGACAGATACCATATGGTTTCACTCTTATGTGGATCTTGAGAAACTTAACAGAAACCCATGGGGGAGGGGAAGGAAAAAAAAATAGGTTAGAGTGGGAGAGAGCCAAAGCATAAGAGACTGTTAAAAACTGAGAACAAACTGAGGGTTGATGT
>NW_024420973.1:15811-17158 GCF_014898765.1 Herpailurus yagouaroundi
CCATATGGTTTCACTCTTATGTGGATCTTGAGAAACTTAACAGAAACCCATGGGGGAGGGGAAGGAAAAAAAAATAGGTTAGAGTGGGAGAGAGCCAAAGCATAAGAGACTGTTAAAAACTGAGAACAAACTGAGGGTTGATGGGGGGTGGGAGGGAGGGGTGGGTGGGTGATGGGTATTGAGGAGGGCACCTTTTGGGATGAGCACTGGGTGTTGTATGGAAACCAATTTGACAATAAATTTCACATATTGAAAAAAAATCGCACTTTAAGAGTCAGATATTGACAGGGCGCTTCAGTGGCTCAGTCAGTTGAGCGTCTGACTCTTGATTTTGGCTCATTGTCTCACAGTTCATGAGTTCGAGCCCCACAACAGGTTCTGTGCTGACACTGTGGAGCCTGCTTGGGATTCCCTTTCTCTCCCTTGGTGTCTGCCCCTCCCCCACTCGCACTTGCTCGCCTTCTCTCTAAAAATAAATAAACTTTAAAAAAAGAGTTAGATATTGACAGAGATTGTTAAGTAGCACCATAATATCTGATGAATTATGCCTTACATCATCAGGATCTCTGCTGCTGGTCAGGTGAACTACCATACTTCCTAAGTGGTTAGGTGCTGAGGGGATACAGAGCTAGGTAAGGGGAGACAGAGAGGAGAAAAGAGACCTTTTCTGAACAGAAAATAACCAGGCTATATATATACACTCCAGGCTTAGGCATCAGACTTCTCTTCCCTTTTCTGTCTACCCCAAATTCCTTGGTGATCTCATCCAGTCCCAAGACTTTCTGAACCACCTTCAGGGTCAAAGCTCTCCAGTTCACACCCTGGCTTGGACCTAACTCCTAAACTCCATGTTTCAATGACCTACTCTACATCTTTACTTGGTTAATAGGTGTCTCAAACTTCATAAGTCCTAAATGGACTTCTGACTGTCTCTCCGTTTTTGTTACCTGCATATCCAAAAGTGGGCCCCATGCTTAGTAAAACCATCCTCAGCCTGTCATTTGCTTAGGCCAAAAAAACTTGAGGTTGCCTTTGGTGTCCCACTTTCTCTCAAATTTCGTATCCTCTCTCTCACCAAATGAAATAGTCATAATCCTATAAGCCTATTTAGCATCCTGGGCCAACTACCATCATCTCTTAACCCGAGGATGAGAAAGAGGATTACAAAGAGAAAAAAGATGACATCAGATAGAGTAGGGGGTGGGGAGAGAAAAGGAGGAGTAATGAAAGCCAGAAAATATAACCTGATTTTTAAATTTATTTATTTATTTTTCAACGTTTATTTATTTTTGGGACAGAGAGAGACAGAGCATGAACGGGGGAGGGGCAGAGAGAGAGGGAGACACA